>NW_027258909.1:45000-47957 GCF_045791955.1 Oncorhynchus clarkii lewisi | reverse complement strand
GTTTATCACAGTGACATCCGTTTTGTTACTAAAGCACCTTATACCACCCACCACTGCGACCTGTATGCTCTAGTCGGCTGGTCCTCGCTACATATTCGTCGCCAGACCCACTGGCTCCAGGTCATCTACAAGTCCATGCTAGGTAAAGCTCCGCCTTATCTCAGTTCACTGGTCACGATGGCAACACCCACCCGTAGCACGCGCTCCAGCAGGTGTATCTCACTGATCATCCCTAAAGCCAACACCTCATTTGGTCGCCTTTCCTTCCAGTTCTCTGCTGCCTGTGACTGGAACGAATTGCAAAAATCGTTGAAGTTGGAGACTTTTATCTCCCTCACCAACTTTAAACATCTGCTATCTGAGCAGTTAACCGATCGCTGCAGCTGTTCATAGTCTATCGGTAAATAGCCCACACAATTTACCTACCTCATCCCCATACTGTTTTTATTTATTTACTTTTCTGCTCTTTTGCACACCAGTATCTCTTGTACCTGTACATGACCATCTGATCATTTATCACTCCAGTGTTAATCTGCTAAATTGTAATTATTCACCTACCTCCTCATGCCTTTTGCACACAATGTATATAGACTCTTTTTTTTCTTTTTTTCTCCTGTGTTATTGACTTGTTTATTGTTTACTCCATGTGTAACTCTGTGTTGTTGTCTGTTCACACTGCTATGCTTTATCTTGGCCAGGTCGCAGTTGTAAATGAGAACTTGTTCTCAACTAGCCTACCTGGTTAAATAAAGGTGAAATAAATACATTTAAAAATGGATACGACTAAAGTTTTAATGATCTAATTATTGATTATCTCATTGGTAATTATCTAATTATTAATTATCTCATTTGTAATTATCTAATTGGTAATGATCTCATTGGTAATTATCTAATTGGTCATTATCTCATTGGTAATTATCTAATTATTAAATATCTCATTGGTAATTATCTAATTGGTAATTATCTCATTGGTAATTATCTAATTATTAATTATCTCATTGGTAATGATCTAATTATTAATTATCTCATTGGTAATTATCTAATTGGTAATTATCTCATTGGTAATTATCGAATTATTAATTATCTCATTGGTAATTATCTCATTGTAATTATCTAATGATCTAATTATTAATTATCTAATTGGTAATTATCTCATTGCATGCACAGCAGAATTAGTTGACATCCCTTCTACATGGATATGACTAAAGTTGAGTTCTCTGACACTGTACTGTAGGTCTAATGTAGGTAACAGCTCTAGCGCCACACCATTACCTGCCTGCTGTGTGACTCCCTTGGCTGCTGATTGAGTGGAGCCCTTCAGCCCTTCAGCCCTTCAAACGACTTCTAAAAAGAGGCCACGATGTTTTCTATCTCTGTCTCTCTGGTCCTCTGTCCTCATGTCACTGTGGTTTCTATATCTCTGTCTCTCTGGTCCTCTGTCCTCATGTCACTGTGGTTTCTATATCTCTGTCTCTCTGGTCCTCTGTCCTCATGTCACTATGGTTTCTATATCTCTGTCTCTCTGGTCCTCTGTCCTCATGTCACTGTGGTTTCTATATCTCTGTCTCTCTGGTCCTCTTGTCCTCTGTCCTCATGCCACTGTGGTTTCTAAATCTCTGTCTCTCTGGTCCTCTGTCCTCATGTCACTGTGGTTTCTATCTCTGTCTCTCTGGTCCTCTGTCCTCATGTCACTGTGGTTTCTATCTCTGTCTCTCTGGTCCTCTGTCCTCATGTCACTGTGGTTTCTCTCTCTGTCTCTCTGATTCTCTGTCCTCATGTTGTTCCCATAGCAACGATTAAAACATTCCCAAACCAGAAACCGTGGATTGATGGCAGCATTCGAGTGAAACTGAAAGCGCTAACCACTGCTTTTAATCAGGGCAAGGTGACCGGAAACATGACCGAATACAAACAGTGTAACTATTCCCTCCGCAAGGCAATCAAACAAGCTAAGCGTCAGTATAGAGACAAAGTAGTCACAATTCAACGGCTCAGACACAAGAGGTATGTGGCAGGGTCTACAGTCAATCACGGATTACAAAAAGAAAACCAGCCCCGTCACGGACCAGGTTGTCTTGCTCCCAGGCAGACTAAATAGCTTTTTTGCCCGCTTTGAGGACAATACAGTGCCACTGACACAGCCCGCAACCAAAACATGCAGACTCTCCTTCACTGCAGCCGAGGTGAGTAAAACATTTAAAAGTGTTAACCCTCGCAAGGCTGCCGGCCCAGACGGCATCCCCAGCCGCGCCCTCAGAGCATGCGCAGACCAGCTGGCTGGTGTGTTTACGGACATATTCAATCAATCCCTATCCCAGTCTGTTGTTCCCACATGCTTCGAGAGGGCCACCATTGTTCCTGTTCCCAAGAAAGCTAAGGTAACTGAGCTAAACGACTACCGCCCCGTAGCACTCACTTCCGTCATCATGAAGTGCTTTGAGAGACGAGTCAAGGACCATATCACCTCCACCCTACCTGACACCCTAGACCCACTCCAATTTGCTTACCGCCCAAATAGGTCCACAGACGATGCAATCTCAACCACACTGCACACTGCCCTAACCCATCTGGACAAGAGGAATACCTATGTGAGAATGCTGTTCATCGACTACAGCTCGGCATTTAACACCATAGTGCCCTCCAAGCTCGTCATCAAGCTCGAGACCCTGGGTCTCGACCCCGCCCTGTGCAACTGGGTACTGGACTTCCTGGCGGGCCGCCCCCAGGCGGGGCCCCAACACTGGTGCCCCACAAGGGTGCGTCCTGAGCCCTCTCCTGTACTCCCTGTTCACCCACGACTGCGTGGCCACGCACGCCTCCAACTCAATCATCAAGTTTGCGGACAACACAACAGTGGTAGGCTTGATTACCAACAACGACGAGACGGCCTACAGGGAGGAGGTGAGGGCCCTCGGAGTGTGGTGTCAGGAAAATAACCTCATACTCAATGTCAGCAA
>NW_027258909.1:20000-35000 GCF_045791955.1 Oncorhynchus clarkii lewisi | reverse complement strand
ACGTTACTAGAAAATGTAGCGGTAATAATATGGTAATATTTAAAGGCAGTAACGCGTTATAATACTCCATTACGCATGAAAGTCATATTATTACGTAACGATTTTCTGTTGTAACACATTACCCCTGACACTATGTGTGTGTGTGTGTGTGTGTGTGTGTGTGTGTGTGTATCAGAGCTCTGCTTACCCGAACCAAGCCCGACAGGGCCCAGATATTATACATTGGGTTAGGGCTCTGCTTACCCGACCCAGATATTATACATTGGGTTAGGGCTCTGCTTACCCGACCCAGATATTACACATTGGGTTAGGACTCTGCTTACCCGACCCAGATATTATACATTGTGTTAGGGCTCTGCTTACCCGACCCAAGCCCGACAGGGCCCAGATATTATACATTGGGTTAGGGCTCTGCTTACCCGACCCAGATATTATACATTGGGTTAGGGCTCTGCTTACCCGACCCAAGCCCGACAGGGCCCAGATATTATACATTGGGTTAGGGCTCTGCTTACCCGACCCAGATATTATACATTGGGTTAGGGCTCTGCTTACCCGACCCAAGCCCGACTGGGCCCAGATATTATACTTTGGGTTAGGGCTCTGCTTACCCGACCCAGATATTATACATTGGGTTAGGGCTCTGCTTACCCGACCCAAGCCCGACTGGGCCCAGATATTATACTTTGGGTTAGGGCTCTGCTTACCCGACCCAAGCCCGACAGGACCCAGATATTACACATTGGGTTAGGGCTCTGCTTACCCGACCCAGATATTATACATTGGGTTAGGGCTCTGCTTACCCGACCCAGATATTATACATTGGGTTAGGGCTCTGCTTACCCGACCCAAGCCCGACTGGGCCCAGATATTATACTTTGGGTTAGGGCTCTGCTTACCCGACCCAGATATTATACATTGGGTTAGGGCTCTGCTTACCCGACCCAAGCCCGACTGGGCCCAGATATTATACTTTGGGTTAGGGCTCTGCTTACCCGACCCAAGCCCGACAGGACCCAGATATTACACATTGGGTTAGGGCTCTGCTTACCCGACCCAGATATTATACATTGGGTTAGGGCTCTGCTTACCCGACCCAGATATTATACATTGGGTTAGGGCTCTGCTTACCCGACCCAGATATTATACATTGGGTTAGGGCTCTGCTTACCCGACCCAAGCCCGACAGGGCCCAGATATTATACATTGGGTTAGGGCTCTGCTTACCCGACCCAGATATTATACATTGGGTTAGGGCTCTGCTTACCCGACCCAAGCCCAACTGGGCCCAGATATTATACATTGGGTTAGGGCTCTGCTTACCCGACCCAGATATTATACATTGGGTTAGGGTTCTGCTTACCTGACCCAAGCCCGACTGGGCCCAGATATTATACATTGGGTTAGGGCTCGGGTATCACTAAATTCATCACTAACATTTTGAAGCTCATTTGCTCGTGCTCTGCTGCTCAGTACAGTCAATCTTATCTGACTAAGATCATAGTATGGTGTCAGAAGTGCTTCACAGAAAGAAGATTATTTCACAGAAAAGCATCATGTTCCTTGATTTTTAGAGTGATGAAATGTAGCTTCCAGCTCACTGCTCTCTCCTGCCTCTTCATTGAGGAGCTGTTGCTATGGATACTCACAGACTGAGAGCGCCATGAGCAGAGAGCACACAGAGCGAGCTGAGTGCAGGGAGCGAGTGGATTTACTCAAATATTTCGGGTTTTGGGCAGGGCCGGGCCTTAAAATTGGCAGAAGCAATCACGCCTGGGTAGGGCTCAGGCTTAATATTCACGGCTCTAGTGTGCGTGTGTGTGTGTATGTGTGTGTGTGTGTGTGTGTGTGTGTGTGTGTGTCCCACTTACCTGCTGGTTCTCGTCATATGTCTCTCCCTCCTGCTGATCTCCCTGTGGCTCTCCTTCCATGGCCTCCTGCCCATACTCCTCAGGCTGTGGACACACACACACACACACACACACACACACACACACACACACACACACACATACACATATACACACACACACACACACACACACACACACACACACACACACACACACACACACACACACACACAGAGACAATTGTAAAACAAAACGAACACACGTCCTATTTCACCACCACACTACTTTTCATTTTACAAACAAGGAAACAGATAAATAGTAAACTGTTAGGGAGAGATAGTCCAGTACAGGAGGCAGGAAACACAGTGTAAGTGCTTTGGACTCCTGATGATAATGGGATAATATGGACTACAAAGGGAAGCACATCCGAGAGCTGCTTAGTGACACGAGCCTGCCAGACGAGATAAACTACTTCTATGCTCGTTTCGAGGCAAGCAACACTGAAGCATGCATGAGAGCATCAGCTGTTCCGGACGACTGTGTGATCGCACTCTCCATAGGTCGATGTGAGTAAGACCTTTACTTAGGTCGACATTCACAAGGCCTCAGGGTCAGACGGATTACCAGGACGTGTACTCCGAGCATGCGCTGACCAACTGGCAAGTGTCTTCACTGACATGTTCAAGCTCTCCCTGACCGAGTCTGTAATACCTACATGTTTTAAGCAGCAGACCATCATAGTCCCTAGAACACCTACAGTGAGGGAAACAAGTATTTGATCATGCTGATTTTGTACGTTTGCCCACTGACAAAGAAATGATCCGTCTGTAATTTAAATGGTAGGTTTATTTGAACAGTGAAAGACAGAATAACAACAAAAAAAATCTAGAAAAACGCATGTCTAAAATGTTATAAATTGATTTGCATTTTAATGAGGGGAATAAGTATTTGACCCCTCTGCAAAACATGACTTAGTTCTTGGTAGCAAAACCCTTGTTGGCAATCACAGAGGTCAGACGTTTCTTGTAGTTGGTCACCAGGTTTGCACACATTTCAGGAGGGATTTTGTCCCACTCCTCTTTGCAGATCTTCTCCAAGTCATTAAGGTTTTAAGGCTGGCATTTGGCAACTCGAACCTTCAGCTCCCTCCACAGATTTTCTATGGGATTAAGCCATGGTGGGTGTCTTGTCCAAAAGCCATGTTTCAGAACTAGGCAGATCATATTACAGTTATGAGAGTCCCGTTGACAGCAAATCCACAATCAGAGATCATACATCTCATTATCAAGAGACTATACATCGGCCAATAGAACGGAGGGAGGAGGTGGCTTCCCCTCTTCTACCTTTTTCCCCCCCAGACCGTTTCCTGTTGGATAGCCCAAAACATTGGGTCGGAATTACACAAAGAGACCAGAACTCGGTTGAACTCGGTTAAACTCGGTTGAAGTTGAATTCGGAATTGAAGTTAGTAACTGCCGATCTGATGTTCAAAAGTTCTTGTCGATCATAAAAAAATTATAAGGGGATACATTTAATGCAAGAAAAGATAAACGCCAAAATAGCAAAGTTGGGTCAGAGCTTGTAAGACAGCAGACATACAGTACCACAGAGTTGGGTCAGAGCTTGTAAGACAGCAGACATACAGTACCACAGAGTTGGGTCAGAGCTTGTAAGACAGCAGACATACAGTACCACAGAGTTGGGTCAGAGCTTGTAAGACAGCAGACATACAGTACCACAGAGTTGGGTCAGAGCTTGTAAGACAGCAGACATACAGTAACACAGAGTTGGGTCAGAGCTTGCAAGACAGCAGACATACAGTACCACAGAGTTGGGTCAGAGCTTGTAAGACAGCAGACATACAGTACCACAGAAATGGGTCAGAGCTTGCAAGACAGCAGACATACAGTACCACACCATTGCTAATAGATCATATCGTTCAGAGAAAATTGCCAAATTAATGAAAAAAGAACAATGAGATTATTTTTAATTCACTCCATTTGACTTAATGGACCCTATCTATGGGGGTGTTAATAATGGACCCTAGAATGGGGGTGTTAATGAAGCCTAGAATGGGGGTGTTAATAATGGACCCTAGACTCTATGGGGGTGTTAATAATGAACCCTAGACTCTATGGGGGTCTTAATGGACCCTAGACTCTATGGGGGGTGTTAATAATGAACCCTAGACTCTATGGGGTCTTAATGAACCCTAGACTCTATGGGGGTGTTAATGGACCCTAGACTCTATGGGGGTGTTAATGAACCCTAGACTCTATGGGGGTGTTAATGAACCCTAGACTCTATGGGGGTCTTAATGGACCCTAGATTCAATAGGGTTCTTAATGAACCCTAGACTCTATGGGGGTCTTAATGGACCCTAGACTCTATGGGGGTGTTAATGGACCCTAGATTCTATAGGGTTCTTAATGAACCCTAGACTCTATGGGGGGAATTCTGACCTGAGTTAATCGACCGTAAATTGAACTTTTCTCTCTGTGCGTATTCTGACCTTGAACTTGAGAATAGCATGGTGTTCATGCTGTTCAGCTGCTTTTTGTTGGGGTCGGAGATCAGATACATGAAGGTGTGTCTACAGATACGTCGTATTCAGACCATGACTTATTCCCTCATAATTCCACCACCTTTACACACCATGAAACCATGAATAAGATCTGACGATCCTGCTGAAACCATGAATAAGGTCTGACGACCCTGCTGAAACCATGAATAAGGTCTGACGACCCTGCTGAAACCATGAATAAGGACTGACGACCCTGCTGAAACCATGAATAAGGTCTGACGACCCTGCTGAAACCATGAATAAGGTCTGACGACCCTGCTGAAACCATGAATAAGGTCTGACGACCCTGCTGAAACCATGAATAAGGTCTAATGACCCTGCTGAAACCACAAATAAGGTCTAATGACCCTGCTGAAACCATGAATTAAGTATGACGACCCTGCTGAAACCATGAATAAGGGCTGACGACCCTGCTGAAACCATGAATAAGGGCTGATGACCCTGCTGAAACCACAAATAAGGTCTAATGACCCTGCTGAAACCATGAATAAGGTCTAATGACCCTGCTGAAACCATGAATAAGGTCTAATGACCCTGCTCAAACCATGAATAAGGTCTGACGACCCTGCTGAAACCATGAATAAGGGCTGATGACCCTGCTGAAACCACGAATAAGGTCTGATGACCCTGCTGAAACCACGAATAAGGTCTGATGACCCTGCTGAAACCACGAATAAGGTCTGATGACCCTGCTGAAACCATGAATAAGGGCTGACGACCCTGCTGAAACCATGAATAAGGTCTAACGACCCTGCTGAAACCATGACTGAGGGCTGACGACCCTGCTGAAACCATGAATAAGGTCTGACGACCCTGCTGAAACCATGAATAAGGTCTGACGACCCTGCTGAAACCATGAATAAGGGCTGACGACCCTGCTGAAACCATGAATAAGGTCTAATGACCCTGCTGAAACCACAAATAAGGTCTAATGACCCTGCTGAAACCATGAATAAGGTATGACGACCCTGCTGAAACCATGAATAAGGGCTGACGACCCTGCTGAAACCATGAATAAGGGCTGATGACCCTGCTGAAACCACAAATAAGGTCTAATGACCCTGCTGAAACCATGAATAAGGTCTAATGACCCTGCTGAAACCATGAATAAGGTCTACCCTGCTGACCATGACTGACGACCCTGCTGAAACCATGAATAAGGGCTGATGACCCTGCTGAAACCACGAATAAGGTCTGAACACCCTGCTGAAACCATGAATAAGGACTGACGACCCTGCTGAAACCATGAATAAGGTCTAACTACCCTGCTGAAACCATGAATAAGGTCTGACGACCCTGCTGAAACCATGAATAAGGTCTAACGACCCTGCTGAAACCATGAATAAGAGCTGACGACCCTGCTGAAACCATGAATAAGGTCTAACGACCCTGCTGAAACCATGAATAAGGGCTGACGAACCTGCTGAAACCATGAATAAGGTCTAACGACCCTGCTGAAACCATGAATAAGGTCTGACGACCCTGCTGAAACCATGAATAAGGACTGACGACCCTGCTGAAACCACGAATAAGGTCTGATGACCCTGCTGAAACCACGAATAAGGTCTGATGACCCTGCTGAAACCACGAATAAGGTCTGATGACCCTGCTGAAACCACGAATAAGGTCTGATGACCCTGCTGAAACCATGAATAAGGGCTGACGACCCTGCTGAAACCATGAATAAGGTCTAACGACCCTGCTGAAACCATGAATAAGGGCTGACGACCCTGCTGAAACCATGAATAAGGTCTAACGACCCTGCTGAAACCATGAATAAGGGCTGACGACCCTGCTGAAACCATGAATAAGGTCTAACAACCCTGCTGAAACCATGAATAAGGTCTGACAACCCTGCTGAAACCATGAATAAGGTCTAACGACCCTGCTGAAATCATGAATAAGGACTGACGACCCTGCTGAAACCATGAATAAGGGCTGATGACCCTGCTGAAACCACGAATAAGGTCTGATGACCCTGCTGAAACCATGAATAAGGGCTGACGACCCTGCTGAAACCATGAATAAGGTCTAACGACCCTGCTGAAACCATGAATAAGGTCTAACTACCCTGCTGAAACCATGAATAAGGGCTGACGACCCTGCTGAAACCATGAATAAGGTCTAACGACCCTGCTGAAACCATGACTAAGGGCTGACGACCCTGCTGAAACCATCTAACGACCCTGCTGAAACCATGAATAAGGGCTGACGACCCTGCTGAAACCATGAATAAGGTCTAACAACCCTGCTGAAACCATGAATAAGGTCTGACAACCCTGCTGAAACCATGAATAAGGTCTGCTGAAACCATGAATAAGGGCTGACGACCCCTGCTGAAACCACGAATGAAACCATGAATAAGGGCTGACGACCCTGCTGAAACCATGAATAAGGTCTAACGACCCTGCTGAAACCATGGTCTAACGACCCTGCTGAAACCATGAATAAGGGCTGACGACCTTGCCATGAAACCACCCTTAATAAGGTCTAACGACCTTGCCGATTCCAAGTGGAACAACATCTACTTTATTTTTCCTGATAGAAATAACATCCTTCTCCATACACTGTCATTTAGAACTATTGATTAGAGCTATTGATTAGAGCTATTGATTAGATATATTGATTAGAGCTATTGATTACAGCTATTGATTAGAGCTATTGATTAGAGCTTTTGATTAAAGCTATTGATTAAAGCTATTGATTAGAGCTATTGATTAGAGCTATTGATTAGAGCTATTGATTAGAGCTATTGATTAGAGCTATTGATTAAAGCTATTGATTAGAGCTATTGATTAGAGCTATTGATTAGAGCTGGGTGAATGAGGAAGCTGTTTGGATAAGGGCATTGTAAATATAAAGGAACATCAATCTAGAATCTCACCTTATGATAACAGCATGCTATTCACCAGCTATTCGTACTGTAATACCACAGGGGCTGGTGATATTCTAAAGTGATATAGGGGCTGGTGATAGTCTATAGTGATATAGGGGCTGGTGATAGTCTATAGTGATATAGGGGCTGGTGAGTGTGTCTGAGTGTGTGTGAGTGTGTGTGTGTGTGTGTGTGTGTGTGTGTGTGTGTGTGTGTGTGTGTGTGTGTGTGTGTGTGTGTGTAGTCGTACGTTCATGTCAGATGGGAACTCGTCCTTCTTCCCCAGGCCGGTGGCTGCAGCGATATTCCCCATGGCTCCACCAGCAAGGTCCTTCGCTGCATCATCACACACACACATTAACATACACACATTAACACACACACACACACACATCATCACACACACACATTAAAACACACACACACATCATCACACACACACATTAACATACACACATTAACACACACACACACATCATCACACACACACACATTAACACACACACATTAACACACACACACACATCATCACACACACACATTAACACACACACCATCACACAAACACATTATTAACACACACACATTAAAGCACATACACTGATGTTGTTGTTCTCTAGTACACTAGCCTCTAAGATGTTATATCTTTACCAGTCTAATCCTGCTTGGTTTGTTGTCCTAGTTGGACTCGAAGGCATTTTAAACTGTATCTTTACCAGTCTAATCCTGTTTGGTTTGTGCACCAGAAGCAGGTCAAACTTGTTTTCTGATCCAGGCTAACTTTATTGAAACTTGGAAGAGACTAAGTATCTTGTGATACTGTACCACTGATGTCAATGTCTGAACTAGAGACTTAACAGTACACTCACCTGAACCAACACCATCTTTGGCCTTGGTGCCTGAAAAGAGAGAAAAATAGAAAGTTACTTATGTTACTTCATTAAAATATCCCTCCATTATCACACAGTGTGTCTTTACTACATTAAAATGCTACATTACCCCACCATTATTAAACACGTTTTACTACCTTCCAATCCTACATTACCATACATAAATGAGGCATTATCACGCTCAATAGAGTTACCAGCATATTCCTCTTTACTACACAGACAGTAAATGAGGCATTACCGTATAAACAAACCTCTAATGCCTTACTAGACAGAGAGTAAATGAGGCATTACCGTATAAACAAACCTCTAATGCCTTACTACACAGACAGTAAATGAGGCATTACCGTATAAACAAACCTCTAATGCCTTACTACACAGACAGTATATGAGGCATTACCGTATAAACAAACCTCTAATGCCTAACTAGACAGACAGTAAATGAGGCATTACCGTATAAACAAACCTCTAATGCCTTACTACACAGACAGTATATGAGGCATTACCGTATAAACAAACCTCTAATGCCTTACTACACAGACAGTAAATGAGAAATTACCATATAAACAAACCTCTAATGTCTTACTAGACAGACAGTAAATGAGGCATTACCATATAAACAAACCCCTAATGCCTTACTAGACAGACAGTAAATGAGGCATTACCGTATAAACAAACCTCTAATGCCTTACTACACAGACAGTAAATGATGCATTACCGTATAAACAAACCTCTAATGTCTTACTAGACAGACAGTAAATGAGGCATTACCATATAAACAAACCCCTAATGCCTTACTAGACAGACAGTAAATTAGGCATTACCATATAAACAAACCTCTAATGCCTTACTACACAGACAGTAAATGAGGCATTACCGTATAAACAAACCTGTAATGGCGTGCTAGACAGACAGACAGACAGACAGACCAGTCAGTCAGAGACCAGACAGACAGGTGAGTGACGGTACTCTAGTGACGAGGATGAGCTGAGCGAAGAGCACCCAGAGTCGTGATGTAGAGAGAGAGAGAGAGAGACAGAGTTTGGGTTAACTTCAGAGCTAGGAGCCATCAGAGCTAGGAGCCATCAGAGCTAGGTGCCATTAGAGCTAGGAGCCATCAGAGCTAGGAGCCGTCAGAGCTTGGAGCCATCAGAGCTAGGAGCCATCAGAGCTTGGAGCCATCAGAGCAAAGAGCCATCAGAGATAGGAGCCATCAGAGCTAGGAGCCATCAGAGCAAAGAGCCATCAGAGCTAGAAGCCATCAGAGCTAGGAGCCATCAGAGCAAAGAGCCATCAGAGCTAGGAGCCATCAGAGCTAGGAGCCATCAGAGCTAGGAGCCATCAGAGCTAGGAGCCATCAGAGCAAAGAGCCATCAGAGCTAGGAGCCATCAGAGTTTGGAGCCATCAGAGCTAGGAGCCATCAGAGCAAAGAGCCATCAGAGCTAGGAGCCATCAGAGCAAAGAGCCATCAGAGCTAGGAGCCATCAGAGCAAAGAGCCATCAGAGCTAGGAGCCATCAGAGCTAGGAGCCATCAGAGCTAGGAGCCATCAGAGCAAAGAGCCATCAGAGCTAGAAGCCATCAGAGCTAGGAGCCATCAGAGCTAGGAGCCTTCAGAGCAAGGAGCCATCAGAGCTAGGAGCCATCAGAGCTTGGAGCCATCAGAGCTTGGAGCCATCAGAGCTAGGAGTCATCAGAGCTAGGAGACATCAGAGCTAGGAGCCATCAGAGCTAGGAGCCATCAGAGCAAAGAGCCATAAGAGCTAGGAGCCATCAGAGCAAAGAGCCATCAGAGCTAGGAGCCATCAGAGCAAAGAGCCATCAGAGCTAGGAGCCATCAGAGCTAGGAGCCATCAGAGCTAGAAGCCATCAGAGCAAAGAGCCATCAGAGCTAGAAGCCATCAGAGCTAGGAGCCATCAGAGCTAGGAGCCTTCAGAGCTAGGAGCCATCAGAGCTAGGAGCCATCAGAGCAAGAAGCCATCAGAGCTTGGAGCCATCAGAGCTAGGAGCCATCAGAGCAAAGAGCCATCAGAGCTAGGAGCCATCAGAGCTAGGAGCCATCAGAGCTAGGAGCCATCAGAGCTAGGAGCCGTCAGAGCTTGGAGCCATCAGAGCTAGGAGCCATCAGAGCTTGGAGCCATCAGAGCTTGGAGCCATCAGAGCTAGGAGTCATCAGAGCTAGGAGACATCAGAGCAAAGAGCCATCAGAGCTAGGAGCCATCAGAGCAAAGAGCCATCAGAGCTAGGAGCCATCAGAGCTAGGAGCCATCAGAGCTAGGAGCCATCAGAGCTAGGAGCCATCAGAGCTAGGAGCCATCAAAGCAAAGAGCCATCAGAGCAAAGAGCCATCAGGGCTAGGAGCCATCAGAGCTAGGAGCCATCAGAGCAAAGAGCCATCAGAGCTAGGAGCCATCAGAGCAAGAAGCCATCAGAGCTTGGAGCCATCAGAGCTAGGAGCCATCAGAGCAAAGAGCCATCAGAGCTAGGAGCCATCAGAGCTAGGAGCCATTAGAGCTAGGAGCCATCAGAGCTAGGAGCCATCAGAGCTAGGAGCCATTAGAGCTAGGAGCCATCAGAGCTTGGAGCCATCAGAGCTTGGAGCCATCAGAGCTAGGAGATCATCAGAGCAAAGAGCCATCAGAGCTAGGAGCCATCAGAGCAAAGAGCCATCAGAGCTAGGAGCCATCAGAGCTTGGAGCCATCAGAACTAGGAGCCATCAAAGCAAAGAGCCATCAGAGCAAAGAGCCATCAGGGCTAGGAGCCATCAGAGCTAGGAGCCATCAGAGCAAAGAGCCATCAGAGCTAGGAGCCATCAGAGCAAAGAGCCATAAGCTAGGAGCCATCAGAGTTTGGAGCCATCAGAGCTAGGAGCCATCAGAGCAAAGAGACATCAGAGCTAGGAGCCATCAGAGCTAGGAGCCATCAGAGCTAGGAGCCATCAGAGCTAGAAGCCATCAGAGCTAGGAGCCATCAGAGCTAGGAGCCATCAGAGCTAGGAGCCATCAGAGCTAGAAGCCATCAGAGCTAGGAGCCATCAGAGCTAGGAGCCATCAGAGCAAAGAGCCATAAGCTAGGAGCCATCAGAGTTTGGAGCCATCAGAGCTAGGAGCCATCAGAGCAAAGAGACATCAGAGCTAGGAGCCATCAGAGCTAGGAGCCATCAGAGCTAGGAGATATCAGAGCTAGAAGCCATCAGAGCTAGGAGCCATCAGAGCTAGGAGCCATCAGAGCTAGGAGCCATCAGAGCTAGAAGCCATCAGAGCTAGGAGCCATCAGAGCTAGGAGCCATCAGAGCTAGTAGCCATCAGAGCAAGAAGCCATCAGAGCTTGGAGCCATCAGAGCTAGGAGCCATCAGAGCAAAGAGCCATCAGAGCTAGGAGCCATCAGAGCTAGGAGCCATCAGAGCTAGGAGCCATCAGAGCAAAGAGACATCAGAGCTAGGAGCCATCAGAGCTAGGAGCCATCAGAGCAAAGAGCCATCAGAGCTAGGAGCCATAAGAGCAAAGAGCCATCAGAGCTAGAAGCCATCAGAGATTGGAGCCATCAGAGCTAGGAGCCATCAAAGCAAAGAGCCATCAGAGCTAGGAGCCATCAGAGCTAGGAGCCATCAGAGCTAGGAGCCATCAGAGCAAAGAGCCATCAGAGCTAGGAGCCATCAGAGCAAAGAGCCATCAGAGCTAGGAGCCATCAGAGCAAAGAGCCATCAGAGCAAAGAGCCATCAGGGGCTAGGAGCTATCAGAGCTAGGAGCCATCAGAGCAAAGAGCCATCAGAGCTAGAAGCCATCAGAGCAAAGAGGCATCAGAGCTAGGAGCCAGCAGAGTTTGGAGCCATCAGAGCTAGGAGCCATCAGAGCAAAGAGCCATCAGAGCTAGGAGACATCAGAGCAAAGAGCCATCAGAGCTAAGAGCCATCAGAGCAAAGAGCCATCAGAGCTAGGAGCCATCAGAGCAAAGAGCCATCAGAGCTAGAAGCCATCAGAGCTTGGAGCCATCAGAGCAAAGAGCCATCAGAGCAAAGAGCCATCAGAGCAAGGAGCCATCAGAGCAAAGAGCCATCAGAGCTAGGAGCCATCAGAGCAAAGAGCCATCAGAGCTAGGAGCCATCAGAGCAAAGAGACATCATAGCTAGGAGCCATTGGAGCAAAGTGCCATCAGAGCTATGAGCCATCAGAGATAGGAGCCATTAGAGCTAGGAGCCATCAGAGCTTGGAGCCATCAGAGCTAGGAGCCATCAAAGCAAAGAGCCATCAGAGCAAAGAGCCATCAGGGCTAGGAGCCATCAGAGCTAGGAGCCATCAGAGCAAAGAGCCATCAGAGCTAGGAGCCATCAGAGCAAGAAGCCATCAGAGCTTGGAGCCATCAGAGCTAGGAGCCATCAGAGCAAAGAGCCATCAGAGCTAGGAGCCATCAGAGCTAGGAGCCATTAGAGCTAGGAGCCATCAGAGCTTGGAGCCATCAGAGCTTGGAGCCATCAGAGCTAGGAGTCATCAGAGCTAGGAGACATCAGAGCTAGGAGCCATCAGAGCAAAGAGCCATCAGAGCTTGGAGCCATCAGAGCTAGGAGTCATCAGAGCTAGGAGACATCAGAGCTAGGAGCCATCAGAGCTAGGAGCCATCAGAGCAAAGAGCCATCAGAGCTAGGAGCCATCAGAGCAAAGAGCCATCAGAGCTAGGAGCCATCAGAGCAAAGAGACATCATAGCTAGGAGCCATTGGAGCAAAGTGCCATCAGAGCTATGAGCCATCAGAGCTAGGAGCCATCAGAGCTAGGAGCCATCAGAGCTTGGAGCCATCAGAGCTAGGAGCCATCAAAGCAAAGAGCCATCAGAGCAAGGAGCCATCAGGGCTAGGAGCCATCAGAGCTAGGAGCCATCAGAGCAAAGAGCCATCAGAGCTAGGAGCCATCAGAGCAAGAAGCCATCAGAGCTTGGAGCCATAAGAGCTAGGAGCCATCAGAGCAAAGAGCCATCAGAGCTAGGAGCCATCAGAGCTAGGAGCCGTCAGAGCTTGGAGCCATCAGAGCTAGAAGCCATCAGAGCTTGGAGCCAGCAGAGCTTGGAGCCATCAGAGCTAGGAGTCATCAGAGCTAGGAGACATCAGAGCAAAGAGCCATCAGAGCTAGGAGCCATCAGAGCTTGGAGCCATCAGAGCTAGGAGCCATCAGAGCTAGGAGCCATCAGAGCTAGGAGCCATCAGAGCTTGGAGCCATCAGAGCTAGGAGCCATCAAAGCAAAGAGCCATCAGAGCAAAGAGCCATCAGGGCTAGGAGCCATCAGAGCTAGGAGCCATCAGAGCAAAGAGCCATCAGAGCTAGGAGCCATCAGAGCAAAGAGCCATAAGCTAGGAGCCATCAAAGTTTGGAGCCATCAGAGCTAGGAGCCATCAGAGCAAAGAGACATCAGAGCTAGGAGCCTTTAGAGCTAGGAGCCATCAGAGCTAGGAGCCATCAGAGCTAGAAGCCATCAGAGCTAGGAGCCATCAGAGCTAGGAGCCATCAGAGCTAGGAGCCATCAGAGCTAGAAGCCATCAGAGCTAGGAGCCATCAGAGCTAGGAGCCATCAGAGCTAGTAGCCATCAGAGCAAGAAGCCATCAGAGCTTGGAGCCATCAGAGCTAGGAGCCATCAGAGCAAAGAGCCATCAGAGCTAGGAGCCATCAGAGCTAGGAGCCATCAGAGCTAGGAGCCATCAGAGCAAAGAGACATCAGAGCTAGGAGCCATCAGAGCTAGGAGCCATCAGAGCAAAGAGCCACCAGAGCTAGGAGCCAAAAGAGCAAAGAGCCATCAGAGCTAGAAGCCATCAGAGCTTGGAGCCATCAGAGCTAGGAGCCATCAAAGCAAAGAGCCATCAGAGCTAGGAGCCATCAAAGCTAGGAGCCATCAGAGCTAGGAGCCATCAGAGCAAAGAGCCATCAGAGCTAGGAGCCATCAGAGCTAGGAGCCATCAGAGCTAGGAGCCATCAGAGCAAAGAGCCATCAGAGCTAGGAGCCATCAGAGCAAAGAGCCATCAGAGCAAAGAGCCATCAGAGCAAAGAGCCATCAGAGCTAGGAGCCATCAGAGCAAAGAGCCATCAGAGCTAGGAGCCATCAGAGCAAAGAGCCATCAGAGCTAGGAGCCATCAGAGCTAGGAGCCATCAGAGCTAGGAGCCATCAGAGCAAAGAGCCATCAGAGCTAGGAGCCATCAGAGCAAAGAGCCATCAGAGCAAAGAGCCATCAGGGGCTAGGAGCCATCAGAGCTAGGAGCCATCAGAGCAAAGAGCCATCAGAGCTAGGAGCCAGCAGAGTTTGGAGCCATCAGAGCTAGGAGCCATCAGAGCAAAGAGCCATCAGAGCTAGGAGACATCAGAGCAAAGAGCCATCAGAGCTAGGAGCCATCAGAGCAAAGAGCCATCAGAGCTAGGAGCCATCAGAGCAAAGTGCCATCAGAGCTATGAGCCATCAGAGCTAGGAGCCATCAGAGCTAGGAGCCATCTGGAGTAAGGTACAGTACATTCATTCTCATTCTAGAGGTAGAAAATTGAAGCATCTGAGCAGTCTGTTTTATCCATTCCTTCCACAATACATTATTTAGATGAATAATTCACTAATGTATGTGGAACTGTTCAAGAACGGTCCATATTTCTCTGGAGGGTGTTTACTAACATGGCTGCCATGGAACTACTGCATGTGATGTCATTTAGAATGCTCTTTGATTGGTTGAAAACCACAATGACCAAACAAACTCGTTGGCTCATGCCAAATGCCACATTATTCACTAAAAAATCCTATGGGTCCTATGGGCCCTGGTCAAAAGTAGT
>NW_027258909.1:0-12500 GCF_045791955.1 Oncorhynchus clarkii lewisi | reverse complement strand
TTGTATTCAGCATTTCACTGTATGGTCTACTACACCTGTATTGAATTTCAACCACAGATTCAACAACAAAGACCAGGGAGATTTTCAAAACGCCTCATAAAGAAGAAGGGCAGTGATTGGTAGATGGGTAACAGTAGCAAATCAGACATTGAATATCTCTTTAAGCACGCTCAAGTTAATGATTATCTTGTGGATTACAGAGCAGTATTCAGACCACTTGACTTTTTCCACATTTTGTTATTTCTCCACCTTATTCTAAAATGGATTAAATAAAAAAAAAAAATCTCAATCAATCTACCTACACACATTACAACATAATGACAAAGCAAAAACAGGTTTTTAGATTTTTTTTGCAAATGTATTACAAATAAAAAACAGAAATACCTTTATTTAAATAAGTATTCAGGCCCTTTGCTATGAGACAGGAAATTGAGCTCAGGTGCATCCTGTTTCCATTGATCATCCCAGAGATGTTTCTACAACTTCATTGGAGTCCACTTGTGGTAAATTCAATTGATTGGACATTTGGAAAGGCACACACCTGTCTATATAAGGTCCCACAGTTGACAGTGAATGTCAGAGAAAAAACCAAGCCATGAGGTCGAAATAATTGTCCGTAGAGCTACGAGACAGGATTGTGTCGAGGCACAGATCTGGGGAAGGGTACCAAAACATTTCTGCAGCATTGAATGTCCCCAAGAACACAGTGGCCTCCATCATTCTTAAATGGAAGAAGTTAGGAACCACCAAGACTCTTCCTAGAGCTGACCGCCTGGTCAAACTGAGCAATCGGGGGAGAAGTGCCTTGGTCAGGAGGTGACCAAGAACCCTATGGTCACTCTGACAGAGTTTTAGAGTTCCTCTGTGGAGATGAGAGAACCTTCCAGAAGGACAACCATCTCAGCAACTCCACCAATATGAACTTTGTGGTAGAGTGGCCAATCGGGAGCCAGTCCTCACTAAAAGGCACATGACAGCCCGCTTGGAGTTTGTCAAAAGGCACCTAAAGGACTCTGACCATGAGAAACAAGATTCTCTGGTCTGATGAAATCAAGATTGAACTCTTTGACCTGAATGCCAAGCGTCACATCTGGAGGAAACCTGGCACCATCCCTACGGTGAAGCATGGTGGTGGCAGCATCCCTACGGTGAAGCATGGTGGTGGCAGCATCCCTACGGTGAAGCATGGTGGTGGCAGCATCATGCTGAGGGGATGTTTTTTTTTACACTAGTCAGGATCGAGGCAAAGATGAACGGAGCAAAGTACAGAGAGATCCTTGATGAAAACCTGCTAGGCACACTGTCACGCCCTGGTCTAAGTATTTTGTGTTTTTCTTCATGTATTGGGTCAGGCCAGGGTGTGGCATGGGGTTTTTGTATTGTGGTGTGTTTTGTCTTGGGGTTTTGGTGTGTATGTATTGGGATTGTAGCTAGTGGGGTTATCTAGCAAAGTCTATGGCTGTCTGGAGTGGTTCTCAATCAGAGGCAGGTGTTTATCGTTGTCTCTGATTGGGAACCATATTTAGGCAGCCATATTCTTTGAGTTTGTCGTGGGTGATTGTCCTGAGTGTCTTGATGTCCTTGTTTGATGTTAGTTGACACAAGTATAGGCTGTTTTCGGTTTTCGTTTCGTTTATTGTTTTGTAGTGTTCGTGTTTAGTCGTGTTTACGTTTGTTTAAATAAACATGGATCGCAATCGACACGCTGCAGTTTGGTCCGACTCTCCTTCACTATATGAAAACCGTTACACACACAGCCAAGACAATGCATCCATAGTAACCTACATAATGAACCCATAGTAACCTACATAATGAACCCATAGTAACCTATATAATGAATCCATAGTAACCTATAGAATGAACCCATAGTAACCTACATAATGAACCCATAGTAACCTACATAATGAACCCATAGTAACCTATAGAATGAACCCATAGTAACCTAGATAATGAACCCATAGTAACCTATAGAATGAACCCATAGTAACCTACATAATGAACCGATAGTAACCTACATAATGAATCCATAGTAACCTATAGAATGAACCCATAGTAACCTATAGAATGAATCCATAGTAACCTATAGAATGAACCCATAGTAACCTATAGAATGAATCCATAGTAACCTACATAATAAACCCATAGTAACCTATAGAATGAACCCATAGTAACCTATAGAATGAATCCATAGTAACCTACATAATAAACCCATAGTAACCTATAGAATGAACCCATAGTAACCTATAGAATGAATCCATAGTAACCTACATAATGAACCCATAGTAACCTATAGAATGAACCCATAGTAACCTACATAATGAACCGATAGTAACCTACATAATGAATCCATAGTAACCTATAGAATGAACCCATAGTAACCTATAGAATGAATCCATAGTAACCTATAGAATGAACCCATAGTAACCTATAGAATGAATCCATAGTAACCTACATAATAAACCCATAGTAACCTATAGAATGAACCCATAGTAACCTATAGAATGAATCCATAGTAACCTACATAATGAACCCATAGTAACCTATAGAATGAACCCATAGTAACCTAGATAATGAACCCATAGTAACCTATAGAATGAACCCATAGTAACCTACATAATGAACCGATAGTAACCTACATAATGAATCCATAGTAACCTACATAATGAACCCATAGTAACCTATAGAATGAACCCATAGTAACCTATAGAATGAACCCATAGTAACCTACATAATAAACCCATCGTGACCTACAGAATGAACCCATAGAAACCTATAGAATGAATCCATAGTAACCTATAGAATGAATCCATAGTAACCTATAGAATGAACCCATAGTAACCTATAGAATGAACCCATAGTAACCTACATAATAAACCCATCGTGACCTACAGAATGAACCCATAGTAACCTATAGAATGAATCCATAGCACAGACACAATGCAATGTAGGCAGTGAGGGATCAATTATGCTTTCACTACTACACGCTTCAAAGAGAAGCCATAACATCCTATTAAAAAGGATGACAAAAAGACCCACCCCTATTCCAACCAATCAAGGAAAAGTACATTGTCTCTGGACCTATAGCGTCGCTCTACGAGGCGTTCTAAATGTCAGCGCTCTCAACTCTTATTGGTCGATTTCTGCTGTACATAATAACTTGCTCGCTCGGCAGGCGCTCGTGATGTGCATGCGTTAAATTGAAGCCGTGGACGTCACAGGTACCGGATTATCCAACAGAGTGATTTCGGTCTAACGTTCTAAAGCTCGGGTCTTACCGATAAACATGGCGCCTTCCTTGGTCTTTTCCGCCGCCAGCGCAGCTCCCTCTTTAGTCTTCTCCGCGGCCATAGCCATGCCGTCTTTAGCTTTGGACAACCCTTTCATGAACACATCCATCTCGACCCTGGTCCTGGAGCTCTGGAGAGATGCAAAGAACCATGAATCACGTCCCATGTAGTCTATTGTATCGACCTACAGTCCTATACCGTAGTAATGTGGTAGGCCGAGTACTAGTTACATGCTAACGGAAAGCTACATCTAATGAAGAAGCAAAAGTCCTGAAGCAGAGCGTTGTAATTATGTATGATGAATTATGTTGTATTCGGTAGGGTCCTGGAGATCTGGAGAGGATGGAATGGGATCCCGTTACAACACTGATTGTCAGTAGTTTACCATGCGTTATTATATACAGTTATATGGCACTAGTTACACGGTAATGAATGACTGTTTTTGACGGATTGATTGCGCTGGAGAGAGATGGATAGCCATACCCAATAAAATGATAACTGTCCATGGTGCTGAAAGAGCGCTTTTTAATGACGTATTCTGAATTAGTTTTATTCGGTATTTCTCGGTTATGGACTGTAGTTGATTTATTGGCAGATGAGGAGGATGTTAATAGCTTAACGCATGTAACTAGCTTTCACTGTTTCCCCTTTTCTCTTTCGTGTTTTCTTCTAATACCATAGATGTCACTTTGTGTCTAGGTTTTCATTGGTTGCGATGACGGAAGAATGGGGATTGGAGGAATCCTCCGGTCTCCGTTCACAGTTGGCCTCGATAGCCGAACCTCTCTGCCACAGACCAGTCATTAATAGTAAAGGCCGTTTTTTATTTTTTTCTAGCACCTCCTCCCTTCTCTTTCTCCAAATGTCATGAAATATCCAGAGAGAGCGAGAGAAGGGGAAAAAAAGGTTTATATGAAATGGTTAAATGTGCTCGCGGTCATTAATTATTACTTGTAATATTACTCTTAATGTCCGCGCGAGCCGAGGACAAGTCAGGAAGTTGAATTTGAAATAGCGCCTATGTGATCTACCTATTTAACCAAGCGCATTACATGTGATATTGCCTAGCCCTACTATTCTATGTGGGGGAAGGGGAGGGAGAAAACTACGTGATGCTCATCACGGGCACCAAGAACAATATGTATTTTGTCAATAAATACGTATATATCTACAGGGTAGAATATGACATAAAACAAATATTTCTATTCATTTTTAAAAATCAAATACGCGATTTAATCATTCATTTCGATGTGTTAATATTATAATAATTATTAGGCTACTGTACCTTATAGAGAACGCCCATTCAGGAAATTATGTCTCGTCAATTTTCTCATCAAATGCAACAATTGCTCTTTCGGCCTTTCATCAGGTCTCCGTTTGACACTGATTTAATTCAACGTGTTGGTTATCTATAATTGACACGGATCAGTTACATAATAAACTAAAATATGTGTAGCCTTCAATGATCCCCCCCCCCCTCTCCTATAAAACGTACCGTTATAATGTCGATATTATTTCCATTACAACCTCCTAAATGTTTTTCCTTTCTCTCGACGCCAAACACAAATATCACAATAAAACATCATGAAATCCTCTTACCTTTTCTTTACAAAGATGACTTGTTTCCTCAAGGTTCTATTACCCAGCTGATTCAAATATCGCCTAGAACGGGAGCTGCTGTCAGTAACTGATCTCTAGGTAGGTGGGCCTTCCTCGGGATTGTCTGTCTGTCGACCAATAGGAAGCGACTGATCACGTAGCCCCCTTTTTTCATTGATCATTCCAGCAGCACGACATCAACATCACTATCATCATCATCGTGACCATCAACAATATAGTCTTTACCCCTTTAAAATAGAAAACACATAACATCATTTGTTATTATGAGTATGTGTCCGACAGACAATTAGTCAAAGTAGTATTAGCAACAGCAGTGGTAGTATCAGCAGGCCTGCCAATTATACGATGATTATCAATGTTCTGAAAATGTTCTCTAACTGAAAAATGTTCTCTAACTGAAAATGTTCTCTAACTGAAAATGTTCTCTAACTGAAAATGTTCTCTTAACTGAAAATGTTTTTTAACTGAAAAATGTTCTCTAACTGAAAATGTTCTCTAACTGAAAATGTTCTCTAACTGAAAATGTTCTCTTAACTGAAAATGTTCTCTAACTGAAAATGTTCTCTAACTGAAAATGTTCTCTTAACTGAAAATGTTCTCTAACTAAAAAATGTTCTCTAACTGAAAAATGTTCTCTAACTGAAAATGTTCTCTAACTGAAAATGTTCTCTAACAGAAAAATGTTCTCTAACTGAAAAATGTTCTCTAACTGAAAATGTTCTCTAACTGAAAATGTTCTCTAACTGAAAATGTTCTCTAACTGAAAAATGTTCTCTAACTGAAAATGTTCTCTAACTGAAAAATGCTCTCTAACTGAAAATGTTCTCTAACTGAAAATGTTCTCTAACTGAAAATGTTCTCTAACTGAAAATGTTCTCTAACTGAAAATGTTCTCTAACTGAAAAATGTTCTCTAACTGAAAATGTTCTCTAACTGAAAATGTTATCTAACTGAAAATGTTCTCTAACTGAAAATGTTCTCTAACTGAAAAATTTTCTCTAACTGAAAATGTTCTCTTAACTGAAAATGTTCTCTAACTGAAAATGTTCTCTTAACTGAAAATGTTCTCTAACTGAAAATGTTCTCTAACTGAAAAATGGGGAACTAACAGATAATACTGTTATGTCGTTTGTTCCATTTGTTTTGCACGTGCACGGAGTGAAGATGGGCAATTATGTTCTGTGACGACGTGAAACGGAGAGAGCCGAAAGAGAGAAGGAGGGTGAGAAAGAGTGGAATCTCCCCCTCTTTTGCCCACATCAATTCCCCCTTGGAAGAGCGGTGACGTGATGACATCAGGCCATCCAGCAGAAGTGCCTTATTGATTAGTGTGACATTAGGAGACATAGAGAAGCTTTCAGGCAGTTCCCCAGGTGTGACTTTCAAACTATTGGACCAGTGAATACTGTAATGTGGCCTTCCATCAGCTGTTTCTGCCTGCTAGTTTAACTACCGCAGCCAGAACTGCGCTGTCCATGGTTCCGCACGATATATGCTACTTACTCTAGGCTCTCAGGTTGGTTCTTAAAATGTGCATTATTGATTCGTAGGTTGTGCAGAACCGATTATTCTTTTCACGCTGCCCATGTTTCTGAAAGTTAGTACGGGATGTCCATGGTGCTGATTTTTTATAGTTAGCGTAGAAACAGGTAACTGCTCAAATAAAGGAACAACAAAAATAAAGCGTCACCACGAGCCAGAACAGCTTCAATGCACCTCGGCATAGATTCTACAAGTGTCTGGTATGATGGGATGTTAATTGGGATGTTAATTGGGATGTTAATTGGGATGTTAATTGGGATGTTAATTGGGATGTTAATTGGGATGCTAATCGGGATGTTAATTGGGATGTTAATTGGGATGTTAATTGGGATGTTACTTGGGATGTTAATTGAAATGTTAATTGGGATGTTAATTGGGATGTTAATTGGGATGTTAATTGGGATGTTACTTGGATGTTAATTGCTTAATTAGGAACTGTGTGGAAACACCTGTTTTGTTGTTGTTGTTTTTGTATTCCTCATTTCCTCCAGAAGTTTCCATTATTTAGTCGGTTACCTGTATAAGGATTGCTGTGGCTGCTATGGGAGTCAGTGTGTAACAGAAGTTTCCATTATTTAGTCAGTTACCTGTATAAGGATTGCTGTGGCTGCTATGGGAGTCAGTGTGTAACAGAAGTTTCCATTATTTAGTCAGTTACCTGTATAAGGATTGCTGTGGCTGCTATGGGAGTCAGTGTGTAACAGAAGTTTCCATTATTTAGTCAGTTACCTGTATAAGGATTGCTGTGGCTGCTATGGGAGTCAGTGTGTAACAGAAGTTTCCATTATTTAGTCAGTTACCTGTATAAGGATTGCTGTGGCTGCTATGGGAGTCAGTGTGTAACAGAAGTTTCCATTATTTAGTCGGTTACCTGTATAAGGATTGCTGTGGCTGCTATGGGAGTCAGTGTGTAACAGAAGTTTCCATTATTTAGTCAGTTACCTGTATAAGGATTGCTGTGGCTGCTATGGGAGTCAGTGTGTAACAGAAGTTTCCATTATTTAGTCAGTTACCTGTATAAGGATTGCTGTGGCTGCTATGGGAGTCAGTGTGTAACAGAAGTTTCCATTATTTAGTCGGTTACCTGTATAAGGATTGCTGTGGCTGCTATGGGAGTCAGTGTGTAACAGAAGTTTCCATTATTTAGTCGGTTACCTGTATAAGGATTGCTGTGGCTGCTATGGGAGTCAGTGTGTAACAGAAGTTTCCATTATTTAGTCGGTTACCTGTATAAGGATTGCTGTGGCTGCTATGGGAGTCAGTGTGTAACAGAAGTTTCCATTATTTAGTCAGTTACCTGTATAAGGATTGCTGTGGCTGCTATGGGAGTCAGTGTGTAACAGAAGTTTCCATTATTTAGTCGGTTACCTGTATAAGGATTGCTGTGGCTGCTATGGGAGTCAGTGTGTAACAGAAGTTTCCATTATTTAGTCAGTTACCTGTATAAGGATTGCTGTGGCTGCTATGGGAGTCAGTGTGTAACAGAAGTTTCCATTATTTAGTCGGTTACCTGTATAAGGATTGCTGTGGCTGCTATGGGAGTCAGTGTGTAACAGAAGTTTCCATTATTTAGTCAGTTACCTGTATAAGGATTGCTGTGGCTGCTATGGGAGTCAGTGTGTAACAGAAGTTTCCATTATTTAGTCGGTTACCTGTATAAGGATTGCTGTGGCTGCTATGGGAGTCAGTGTGTAACAGAAGTTTCCATTATTTAGTCAGTTACCTGTATAAGGATTGCTGTGGCTGCTATGGGAGTCAGTGTGTAACAGAAGTTTCCATTATTTAGTCAGTTACCTGTATAAGGATTGCTGTGGCTGCTATGGGAGTCAGTGTGTAACAGAAGTTTCCATTATTTAGTCGGTTACCTGTATAAGGATTGCTGTGGCTGCTATGGGAGTCAGTGTGTAACAGAAGTTTCCATTATTTAGTCGGTTACCTGTATAAGGATTGCTGTGGCTGCTATGGGAGTCAGTGTGTAACAGAAGTTTCCATTATTTAGTCGGTTACCTGTATAAGGATTGCTGTGGCTGCTATGGGAGTCAGTGTGTAACAGAAGCCAATTTAAACCACCCTCCTTACAAGGGTTTTATGTGCAGCAGTTAGCAATGTTCCCCTCTAAACTGTTCGCAGTAGCTCCGGGACCTCAGCTCCGGGACTTCAGCTCCGGGACTTCAGCTCCGGGACCTCAGCTCCGGGACTGACAGCTCCAGGACTGACAGCTCCAGGACTCCAGCTCCAGGATTTCAGCTCCGGGACTGACAACTCCAGGACTCCAGCTCCAGGACTCCAGCTCCAGGACTCCAGCTCCAGGATTTCAGCTCCGGGACTGACAGCTCCAGGACTCCAGCTCCAGGACTCCAGCTCCAGGATTTCAGCTCCGGGACTGACAGCTCCAGGACACCAGCTCCAGGACTCCAGCTCCGGGACTTCAGCTCCGGGACTTCAGCTCCGGGACCTCAGCTCCGGGACTTCAGCTCCGGGACTGCCCATGCACAGTACACAGAGAGAAGCATGAGATTGAACTTCCTCCAACGTTCTAGAGTTTTCCCTGTTTAACACTATCGACAGTTTCCCTTTACTGAGGCAGTTGTGATTGAATCAATGCAATTTTAGCCGATTCCAACGCAACATACCGAAACAAAACAAACTATGCAAGAAATGTTGTCGTAGGCAGAACGCGTCAGAGTAAGATTATATTTATTGCTCACGACTCGGTGCTGCAGTAGGCCTATATGCAAATAGACCATTGCCATATATGGATCTGTGCCATTTACTTTGAACTGGACTGGGTTTACAGCATGCGCAGTTGTGGGTAGATGAGCTTGTTTTGAGGTTAAAGCAAGAGCTGCATGTAGCCACGTGGGCACATTCTGTTCATATCCTTTGCTAGGTAGTGACTTATTAGCCCAGTTATAGATCATTTGTAGTCAGCATTGGAGGAGTTGGTTGCTTCCTACAAGAGCACAAAACATGTACATCTCTAGACATCTTTGAAAAGCAAGTTAGGTAAAGAGCTTTTAGGCAGAGGTGTAGCATAATTTGTCTGATTCTCTCTATTAATGGTATGGGACTAATAGTGCATTTTATTTTGTGAAGTGGTTTCTTGCATCAAACAACACAACATGTTCATTCACCTCCTTGTCTGAAGGACAAGTGGATGAACAGGTTAATGTGAAGCTCTTCATGTTTTTTTCAAATGTCTCATGGAATGTAGACCTACATTGAACACCACACATTGTCTGCTCCTGTAGACTGACTGATAGAACAGCTATTTCCATGTTAAAGTGTTATGGGATGCATGTCCTCCATTGTTTTTTGAGGGTATGCCACTCTGGTAGGCCGACATTATGATCACATAGCCACAGTAGTCTACTTGACCACTGTTAAAAACTGTAACTTAAAGCGGGTACAGCCTCAGTGTTCACAGTAAACGCTCGCTGAAAGTTGCACAGAATTTTCACAACGTTCAAGTTTGTGGTCAGCAGATCTGAAATTTGCTCAGGGACCCAAAAATAATTAGAGGGGACATTGGTTGTTAGGTTGTTAATGTAGCGATGAAAGGGAAATGACTTCCTTAGTCACAGCTGCCCTCTGGTGGTGAAACTGAAACATTACACGGAAAGTTGGTACACCACTCAAAGCAAACAAACCTCTATAATAAACATTACAATGTTATGTTTATGTGTATTACACATGTTCTTCATGAGAAACATGTCACAATTTATCCATATTTTCTTTAGTATTTTCTGAATTGACTGGCATTGAAATAGAATTGATCCCAACCCTGGTGTTCACCAAAACATCCAACAATCATTACTGTGAGAAATACTAAGTTGGATAGTTGTGTCATTCCCTGGTGAACAACACCATTATTCTGACTGTATAACTCCCCTCCAGCAACCCTGGTGAACAACACCATTATTCTGACTGTGTAACTCCCCTCCAGCAACCCTGGTGAACAACACCATTATTCTGACTGTGTAACTCCCCTCCAACAACCCTGGTGAACAACACCATTATTCTGACTGTATAACTCCCCTCCAGCAACCCTGGTGAACAACACCATTATTCTGACTGTATAACTCCCCTCCAGCAACCCTGGTGAACATCACCATTATCCTGATTGTATAAATCCCCTCCAGCAACCCTGGTGAACAACACCATTATCCTGACTGTATAACTCCCCTCCAGCAACCCTGGTGAACAACACCATTATCCTGATTGTATAATTCCCCTCCAGCAACCCTGGTGAACAACACCATTATTCTGGCTGTATAACTCCCCTCCAGCAACCCTGGTGAACAACACCATTATTCTGACTGTGTAACTCCCCTCCAGCAACCCTGGTGAACAACACCATTATTCTGACTGTATAACTCCCCTCCAGCAACCCTGGTGAACAACACCATTATTCTGACTGTGTAACTCCCCTCCAGCAACCCTGGTGAACAACACCATTATCCTGACTGTATAACTCCCCTCCAGCAACCCTGGTGAACAACACCATTATCCTGACTGTATAACTCCCCTCCAGCATCCCTGGTGAACAACACCATTATTCTGACTGTATAACTCCCCTCCAGCAACCCTGGTGAACAACACCATTATTCTGACTGTGTAAATCCTCCAGCAACCCTGGTGAACATCACCATTATCCTGATTGTATAATTCCCCTCCAGCAACCCTGGTGAACAACACCATTATTCTGACTGTATAACTCCCCTCCAGCAACCCTGGTGAACAACACCATTATTCTGACTGTGTAAATCCTCCAGCAACCCTGGTGAACATCACCATTATCCTGATTGTATAATTCCCCTCCAGCAACCCTGGTGAACAACACCATTATCCTGACTGTATAACTCCCCTCCAGCATCCCTGGTGAACAACACCATTATTCTGACTGTATAACTCCCCTCCAGCAACCCTGGTGAACAACACCATTATTCTGACTGTGTAAATCCTCCAGCAACCCTGGTGAACATCACCATTATCCTGATTGTATAATTCCCCTCCAGCAACCCTGGTGAACAACACCATTATTCTGACTGTATAACTCCCCTCCAGCAACCCTGGTGAACAACACCATTATTCTGACTGTGTAAATCCTCCAGCACATCTCACACGTCATCACCACGTCAGGTATTACTGTACTCCTGGTCTGAGGTTCAAATGTCACTCTATTCCCTATATAGTTTACTACTTCTGGGTTCCCAGTTCCCTGCTCTGCTGACTCTTCTGGGTCCCCAGGAGACCCCCCTGCTCTGCTGACTCTTCTGGGTCCCCAGGAGACCCCCCTGCTCTGCTGATTCTTCTGGGTCCCCAATGAGACCCACCTGCTCTGCTGATTCTTCTGAGGCCCCAGGCTATGTTTCCTGTGTCTACCTTCAAACCTTTTTACCTTTATTTAATTAACTAGGCAAGTCAGTTTTAAGAACAAATTCTTATTTACAATGGCGGCCTAGGAACAGTTGGTTAACTATCTTGTTCGGGGGCAGAACGACACATTTTTACCTTGTCAGCTCAGGGATTCGATCTAGCAACCTTTCGGTTACTAGTCCAACCCTCTAACCACTAGGCTACCTGCTGGTTACTAGTCCAACTCTCTAACCACTAGGCTACCTGCTGGTTATTAGGGTGGGAAACCACCCTAACAACCGAGAACCAATTCTAACATCCTAGAACCAACCCTAACAACCCAGAACAAACCATAACATATTTGAACTTACCCTAATAACCTAGAACCAACCCCAACAACCTAGAACCAACTATAACATCCTAGAACAAACCATAACATCCTAGAACCAACCCTAACAACCTAGAACCAACCATAACATCCTAGAACAAACCATAACATCCTAGAACCAACCCTAATGACCTAGAACCAACCATAGCATCCTAGCACCAACCCCAATAACCTAGAACCAACCATAACATCCTAGAACCATCCCTAACAACCTGAAACACACCCTAACATCCTAGAACCAACCATAACAATCTAGAACCAACCCTAATAATCTAGAACCAACCACAACAACCTAGAACCAACCG
>NW_027258908.1:0-48001 GCF_045791955.1 Oncorhynchus clarkii lewisi | reverse complement strand
CAGTGAAATGCTTACTTACAAGCCCTTAACCAACAGTGAAATGCTTACTTACAAGCCCTTAACCAACAGTGAAATGCTTACTTACAAGCCCTTAACCAACAGTGAAATGCTGACTTACAAGCCCTTAACCAACAGTGAAATGCTTACTTACAAGCCCTTAACCAACAGTGAAATGCTGACTTACAAGCCCTTAACCAACAGTGAAATGCTTACTTACAAGCCCTTAACCAACAGTGAAATGCTTACTTACAAGCCCTTAACCAACAGTGAAATGCTTACTTACAAGCCCTTAACCAACAGTGAAATGCTGACTTACAAGCCCTTAACCAACAGTGAAATGCTTACTTACAAGCCCTTAACCAACAGTGAAATGCTTACTTACAAGCCCTTAACCAACAGTGAAATGCTTACTTACAAGCCCTTAACCAACAGTGAAATGCTTACTTACAAGCCCTTAACCAACAGTGAAATGCTGACTTACAAGCCCTTAACCAACAGTGAAATGCTGACTTACAAGCCCTTAACCAACAGTGAAATGCTTACTTACAAGCCCTTAACCAACAGTGAAATGCTGACTTACAAGCCCTTAACCAACAGTGAAATGCTGACTTACAAGCCCTTAACCAACAGTGAAATGCTGACTTACAAGCCCTTAACCAACAGTGAAATGCTGACTTACAAGCCCTTAACCAACAGTGAAATGCTGACTTACAAGCCCTTAACCAACAGTGAAATGCTGACTTACAAGCCCTTAACCAACAGTGAAATGCTGACTTACAAGCCCTTAACCAACAGTGAAATGCTGACTTACAAGCCCTTAACCAACAGTGAAATGCTGACTTACAAGCCCTTAACCAACAGTGAAATGCTGACTTACAAGCCCTTAACCAACAGTGAAATGCTTACTTACAAGCCCTTAACCAACAGTGAAATGCTTACTTACAAGCCCTTAACCAACAGTGAAATGCTTACTTACAAGCCCTTAACCAACAGTGAAATGCTTACTTACAAGCCCTTAACCAACAGTGAAATGCTGACTTACAAGCCCTTAACCAACAGTGAAATGCTTACTTACAAGCCCTTAACCAACAGTGAAATGCTGACTTACAAGCCCTTAACCAACAGTGAAATGCTTACTTACAAGCCCTTAACCAACAGTGAAATGCTGACTTACAAGCCCTTAACCAACAGTGAAATGCTGACTTACAAGCCCTTAACCAACAGTGAAATGCTTACTTACAAGCCCTTAACCAACAGTGAAATGCTGACTTACAAGCCCTTAACCAACAGTGAAATGCTGACTTACAAGCCCTTAACCAACAGTGAAATGCTTACTTACAAGCCCTTAACCAACAGTGAAATGCTGACTTACAAGCCCTTAACCAACAGTGAAATGCTTACTTACAAGCCCTTAACCAACAGTGAAATGCTGACTTACAAGCCCTTAACCAACAGTGAAATGCTGACTTACAAGCCCTTAACCAACAGTGAAATGCTTACTTACAAGCCCTTAACCAACAGTGAAATGCTTACTTACAAGCCCTTAACCAACAGTGAAATGCTGACTTACAAGCCCTTAACCAACAGTGAAATGCTGACTTACAAGCCCTTAACCAACAGTGAAATGCTGACTTACAAGCCCTTAACCAACAGTGAAATGCTTACTTACAAGCCCTTAACCAACAGTGAAATGCTGACTTACAAGCCCTTAACCAACAGTGAAATGCTTACTTACAAGCCCTTAACCAACAGTGAAATGCTTACTTACAAGCCCTTAACCAACAGTGAAATGCTGACTTACAAGCCCTTAACCAACAGTGAAATGCTGACTTACAAGCCCTTAACCAACAGTGAAATGCTTACTTACAAGCCCTTAACCAACAGTGAAATGCTGACTTACAAGCCCTTAACCAACAGTGAAATGCTTACTTACAAGCCCTTAACCAACAGTGAAATGCTGACTTACAAGCCCTTAACCAACAGTGAAATGCTTACTTACAAGCCCTTAACCAACAGTGAAATGCTGACTTACAAGCCCTTAACCAACAGTGAAATGCTTACTTACAAGCCCTTAACCAACAGTGAAATGCTGACTTACAAGCCCTTAACCAACAGTGAAATGCTGACTTACAAGCCCTTAACCAACAGTGAAATGCTGACTTACAAGACCTTAACCAACAGTGCAGTTTTAAGAAAATACAACAAAAATACCTCAAATTAAAAAGTCAGAGATAAGAATACTAAATAATTAAAGAGCAGCAGTAAATAACAGTAGCGAGGCTATATACAGGGGGTACCGGTACAGAGTCAATGGGCACCGGTGTCGAGGTAATTGAGGTAATATGTACAGTACTGTAGGTAGAGTTATTAAAGTGACTATGCATAGATAATAACAGAGAGTAGCAGCAGCGTAGGGGGGGCAATGCAAACAGTCGGGGAAGCCATTTGATTAGCTGTACAGGAGTCTTATGGCTTGGGGATAGAAGCTATTTAGAAGCTTCTTGGACCTAGACTTGGCGGTCCGGTACTCTGTCCAGCTCTTCTTGGTGTCTAACTCTTCTTTGTCCATCTCTTCCTGGTGTTTAACTCTTCTCTCTCCTCTGTCCAGCTCTTCCTGGTGTCTAACTCTTCTCTCTCCTCTGTCCAGCTCTTCCTGGTGTCCAATGGGGGGAAGTTCATTAAGAAGACCCTGATCGGAGAGGCCTACATCTGGCTGGATAAGGTGGACGTGCGGAAGCGAGTGGTCAGCTGGCACAAACTGCTGGCTAGCTCTGCTCAGATCCACTCCTAAAGAACCTACTGTTAACCTTGTCTATTCTATAGGCTCTTAACTCGCAGAGAGACAGACGAGGATGGCTAGGACGCTCGAGTTTACTGTCTCCATCACTGATCCACTCTTTATGGACCTACTGGACATACTCACAGGTCCAGCATTGGGGTCGGGCGAGGACCGTTAGGGTGCGGGAGTTAGACATATCTTACGTATCCTGTGGATCTTGAGTTTTGGTGTCAAGGGTCAGGGGTCAGCGTTTGAATTGCTTGAGCTGTGACTGGGGATTGGCTAGTGGGGAGGAAGTAGGTATGTGTTTACAGGAAATTAACTTGTGTTTACAGGAAGTAGTGTAGCCAGGGCAGGGAGGAGGACATTGAGGCAACAAAGCAAGAACAGAATCAACCAGGTATTACACACACACTCACACACACAGTCAACAACACATTCAAACACACCACAAAGAAAGATGATCGTAAGAGACTGACACATAAATACAGGGGATGGACATGTTTAGATTCTCTCATTGCTTTATTTGACTGGAGATGTTTTTATTTATGAATGAAATTATAACTACCTGTGGATTCCCCTCGTGGCTTTGTATATTGTTAGAAGAATTTCATTAATTTATGAAGCATTTTGGGAATTAAATGTTGAAGATTTATTATATGGAGATTGCACCTCTTATTTTTGTATTATAATTATGATTATTAGAGTTTTATTGATTATTCTCCTCAATTGTTTAAGTACTGAATGATGAATGAAGAATGTTTTTATCCAGGGACGCACAGTATATTTTGTGACATACTCTCACTTTAATTCTAATTCTCGATTTGAAATGACTCCCTCATCTGGCACAAGGTACAAAGACCTTGGCAAGCATGTTTTTACATTTTGGGACAACAATATTTCCCCTTCTCTTCTTTCTCTAGATGTAAATTTAGATGCTGATATATCAGATATATTATATAAACATTGTTCTAAGTATAATTGGTGTGGTTTTAACAGACTGGGTAGTCTTGTGCACAGGGTCATGTTTATTAGGCACCAAATGGAAGAAAACAGACTGAAACACCACCTGGTGTTGTCCAGGAAGAAATGCTCATTTTAGTTTTCAGTTGCAAAATGTTTTCAGCTGGGTGACCTAATGAACGTGACAGTGAAAAGTTGCATTGTTGCCTTTGAGGTTGACTTTGTATATAGTTGAGTACACTGTCGTTGTGAGAGATAAATAGATATATTCTTATCACAGACAATCCGTTGTGGATGATTGTGGCTTAACGTATTATTTTTGGAATGTGAAATATTGGGCACAGGTTTTAGCTGTGATTCAAGCCTGGTTTTCCTCCTAGTAAGATACACAGTGAACTGCAATGCGTAAGACTAGCATAGTTCTGACTTTTCCTTACATTCACACATTTGAAATATCTCTTCACATGCACATTTTCATGTTTTACTTAGCACCTTGTCAAGTTATCGAATGTATAGATGAATATACAGTATGTCCCCACTCGTAGAGAAATATAATATATATAAGTATGTCAAATGAATATATTAAATAAATGATGATAATGATAATGATAGTAATATAATATAGTTGACCATACTTGATTACCCTCTTGGCCTGTGTATAGTAAAGTGTGTCCCATGGTTCATATATCAGGGTCCCCTCCAAACAGTTGTGGGTGGGGTGGGGGAGTAGGTGGATGTGGCATGCTTTGGACGGTTTCTGTTGGTGTGTCTATCTCCATCACATGTCTAGGTACAAACTATCCTATTGGGCTCTCTGTTTTTCTATGGGGAGAGGTTGGTAGCTGGGGCTATTGTTTGAACATGAGTTCAATCAAAGTTGCTTTGATTAAGAAATGCTACAATGCTCCTGGGTGGCGCAGTGGTCTAATCCCACCAGAGACTCTGGGTTCGAGCCCAGGCTCTGTCGCAGCCGGCCGCGACCGGGAGGCCCATGGGGCGGCGCACAATTGGCCTAGCGTCGTCCGGGTTAGGGAGGGTTTGGCCGGCAGGGATATCCTTGTCTCATCACGCACTAGCGACTCCTGTGGCGGGCCGGGTGTAGTGCACGCTAACCAGGTCGCTAAGTGTATGGTGTTTCCTCTTCACATAGACTAGAATCTAAGGAGACACTTTCTTAACACCAGAGCCACGTTCCCAACAGATTCTAGCTTTTCACTGAGTTTTTATGCACCCCCACTTTTGAATAGTTTTATTTTTCCAGTATATATGTAATTTGAAAAATGACCAAAAAAAGTTTAACAATGTAATGACTTGATGTTCTATCTAAAATGGTTCCCCACCTGAAATTGATATTTTTTGATACCAGCGTGCGTGAGTAGTTTCTTCATACCACACCCATGCATGGCCAAGTCCTCCTGAAAGTGACCTCCCTTTCCTATGTGTGTTATCTAGCTAAGATCTACACACACACGCACACACACACACACACACACACGGAAATGCCATCTCTTTATATCCTACCTTGTAAATACATATATTTTTTTTCTACAAGAGGAAACCGAAATATTTCCTTGATATCTGACATTAACGCATATGATCAGGGGATGAGAACACAAGCAGTATGTTACTCTCTTGACATGGCAGAATACCTACAGGAGTTAGATGGAGTAAAGACCTTATAAACCTTGCCCTGACACCGGACACAACAGAGTTTTACCAGAGTATACAAACACAGACAAACCTTATTTTATCAACTCAAGTAGTTGCAGGAGAATTTAAATGTGCTCACAACAATGGATGTTGCATGTTTAGTTGGTGGTTCGTTCATACTATTTTTGTGTCCAGAAATTCTATTTAAAAAGAAAAGATAGATAGAGAGATCAAACGTTACGAGGGGAACGAAATTCTGAAGAATAATTCTCAGATTATTTAAAGATGTATGCTGACTGTACAAAGATTATGCTTGTAAAATCCGTCTGGTTTTCCACTTCTATGTAAACAGAAAAATCTAATGTCATGGTTTTGTGATTGTACACAGGAGGTATTGATAAATTATGCAAATTGTGCTGTAAAAACAACGGCTGTTGCCCCAAGTCTAAATATTAAATATCTGTACAAAGAAAACAAGGTGGGTGTTTCTTTGTATATTGATTTCCTGACAATGTTTTTGTATGTGAAATGTGATGATAGCTATGCATAAATCTACCAAGGCATTCCAACATAATATCATCTCAAGTGTATGGCATATTATACAGCCATCTCAGCTTATTTAATCATTATTGTTCTTGAAATCCTGCTGATTATCATACATGCAACAAATACTGAAGTACTGAAATGAATATGGGAAAGTTGATCACCTTGTTAACCCTTTAAAGCCCAATGTTACATATATTTACAGTGTCTTTAAACACCTGGTAAAGTGTCTGAACCCGATCAATACATAAAAGGAAGCCACGATCGTCAAGAAGAGATCCTAGTACACACTTGACACCATCTGATGCACGATCTTTGTAATTACTCTATTAGAGATTGGCGCTGAAAATGGTGGACTTCAACAATGATAAAAATGATAAAAAAGTGAATTATGTTACTCCGAATGGTCTCGTAAGTGACTCAACCCACTCAAGTGACGCACCCCTCCTAGGGACGGCATGAAAGAGCACCCTGTAATAGGGTTAGAGGCAGAGAATCCCAGTGGAAAGAGGGGAACCGGCCAGGCAGAGACAGCAAGGGCGGTTCGTTGCTCCAGAGCCTTTCCGTTCACCTTCACACTCCTGGGCCAGACTACACTCAATCATATGACCCACTGAAGAGAAGAGTCTTCAGTAAAGGCTTAAAGGTTGAGACCGAGTCTGCGTCTCTCACATGGGTAGGCAGATCATTCCATAAAAATTGAGCTCTATAGGAGAAAGCCCTGCCTCCAGCTGTTTGCTTAGAAATTCTAGGGACAATTAGGAGGCCTGCGTCTTGTGACCGTAGCGTACGTGTAGGTATGTACAGGACCAAATCAGAGAGATAGGTGTGAGCAAGCCCATGCAATGCTTTGTAGGTTAGCAGTAAAACCTTGAAATCAGCCCTTGCCTTAACAGGAAGACAGTGTAGGGAGGCTAGCACTGGAGTAATAAGATCAGATTTTTTGGTTCTAGTCAGGATTCTAGCAGCTGTATTTAGCACTAACTGATGTTTGTTTAGTGCATTATCCGGGTAGCCGGAAAGTATCTGCATCATTTTTGGACAGAAAGTTTCTGATTTTTGCAATGTTACGTAGATGGAAAAAAGCTGTCCTTGAAACAGTCTTGATATGTTCGTCAAAAGAGAGATCAGGGTCCAGAGTAACACCGAGGTCCTTCACAGTTTTATTTGAGACGACTGTAAAACCATTAAGATTAATTGTCAGATTCAACAGAAGATCTCTTTGTTTCTTGGGACCTAGAACAAGCGTCTCTGTTTTGTCTGACTTTAAAAGTAGAACATTTGCAGCCATCCACTTCCTTATGTCTGAAACACAGGCTTCTAGTGAGGGCAATTTTGTGGCTTCACCATGTTTCATTGAAATGTACAGCTGTGTGTCATCTGCAAAGCAGTTAAAGTTAACATTATGTTTTCGAATGACATCCCCGAGAAGTAAAATATATAGTGAAAACAATAGTGGTCCTAAAACGGAACCTTGAGGAACACCGAAATTTACAGTTGATTTCTCAGAGGACAAACCATTCACAGAGACAATGTCACGTTCTGACCTTAGTTCTGTTGTTACCTTTGTTTTAGTATGGTCAGGGCGTGAGTTGGGTGGGTTGTCTATGTTCGTTTTTCTATAATTTGGGATTTCTGTGTTCGGCCTAGTATGGTTCTCAATCGTTGTCCCCGATTGAGAATCATACTTAGGTAGCCTGGTTTCACTTTTGAGTTGTGGGTGTTTATTTTCTGTCTTTGTGTGTGTCGCCAGACAGGACTGTTTCGGTTTTCGTTCGTACACTTTATTGTTTTTTTTAGTGTTCATTTTGATTTATTGAAGATTACATCATGAACACTTACCACACTGCACATTGGTCCTCCGATCCTTCTCGCTAATCCTCCTCAGAAGAGGAGGACGAGATCCGTTACAGACAAACTGATATCTTTCCGACAGATAAGATCTAAACCAGGCCAGAACTTGTACGTGTAGACCAATTTGGGTTTCCAATCTCTCCAAAAGAATGTGGTGATCGATGGTATCAAAAGCAGAACTAAGGTCTAGGAGCACGAGGACAGATGCAGAGCCTCGGACTGATGCCATTATAAGGTCATTTACCACCATCACAAGTGCAGTCTCAGTGCTATGATGGGGTCTAAAACCAGACTGAAGCATTTCTTATGCATTGTTTGTCTTCAGGAAGGCAGTGAGTTGCTGTGCAACAGCTCTTTCTACAATTTTTGAGAGGAATGGATGATTCGATAAAGGCCGATAGTTTTTTATATTTTCTGTGTCAAGGTTTGGCTTTTTCAAGAGAGGCTTTATTACTGCCACTTTAGTGAGTTTGGTACACATCCGGTGGATAGAGAGCCGTTTATTATGTTCAACATAGGAGGGCCAAGCACAGGAAGCAGCTCTTTCAGTAGTTTAGTTGGAATAGGGTCCAGTATGCAGCGTGAAGGTTTAGAGGCCATGATTATTTTCACCATTGTGTCAAGAGATATAGTACTTAAACACTTGAGTGTCTCTCTTGATCCTATGTCCTGGCAGTGTTGTGCAGACTCAGGACAACTGAGCTTTGAAGGAATACGCAGATTTAAAGAGGAGTCCGTAAATTGCTTTCTAATAAGCATGATCTTTTCCTCAAATAAGTTGATGAATTTATTACTTTTGTAGTGAAAGACATCCTCAATTGGGGAATGCTGCTTTTTAGTTAGCTTTGCGACAGTATCAAAAAGAAAATTTGGATTGTTCTTATTTTCCTCAATTAAGTTGGAAAAGTAGGATGATCGAGCAGCAGTGAGGGCTCTTCGATACTGCACGGTACTGTCTTTCCAAGCTAGTCGGCTTGGCGCCATTTCCGTTCCAATTTTCTGGAAGCTTGCTTCAGAGCTCGGGAATTTTCTGTATACCCGGGAGCTAGTTTCTTATGAAAAATGTTTTTAGTTTTTAGGGGTGCAACTGCATCTAGGGTATTGCGCAAGGTTAAATTGAGTTCCTCAATTAGGTGATTAACAGATTTTTGTCCTCTGACGTCCTTGGGTAGGCAGAGGGAGTCTGGTGGGGCATCAAGGAATCTTTGTGTTGTCTGGGAATTTATAGCACGACTTTTGATGCTCCTATATAAAGTGATTGAGTAGGCTGCATAGATTTCATGGCTAGAAGCGCAAAAGACGAAAACAACATTTTTTTTGTAAATTGAAATTTGCTATTGTAAATGTTAGCACCTCCGCCTTTGCGGGATATGGTCGCTAGTGTAACCAGGAGGTGAGGCCTCATTTAACACAGTAAATTCATCAGGCTTAAGCCATGTTTCAGTCAGGCCAATCACATCAAGATTATGATCAGTGATTAGTTAATTGACTATAACTGCCTTTGAAGTAAGGGATCTAACATTAAGTAGCCCTATTCTGAGATGTGAGGTATCATGATCTCTTTCAATACTGGCAGGACTGGAGGAGGTCTTTATCCTAGTGAGATTGCTAAGGCGAACACCGCCATGTTTAGTTTTGCCCAACCTCGGTCGAGGCACAGACACGGTCTCAATGGGGATAGCTGAACTGACTACACTGACTGTGCTTGTGGCAGACTCCACTAAGCTGGCAGGCTGGCTAACAGCCTGCTGCCTGGCCTGCACCCTATTTCATTGTGGAGCTAGAGGAGTTAGAGCCCTGTCTACATTGGTAGATAAGATGAGAGCACCCCTCCAGCTAGAATGGAGTCCGTCACTCCTCAACAGGCCAGGCTTGGTCCTGTTTGTGGGTGAGTCCCAAAAAGAGGGCCAATTATCTACAAATTGTATCTTTTGGGGGGGGGGGGGGGGGGGGGGGGGGGGGGCAGAAAACAGTTTTCAATCAGCGATTGAGTTGTGAGACTCTGCTGTAGAGCTCATCACTCCCCCTAACTGGGAGGGGGCCAGAGACAATTACTTGATGCCGACACATCTTTCTAGCTGATTTACACGCTGAAGCTATGTTGCGCTTGGTGACCTCTGACTGTTTCATGCTAACATTGTTGGTGATGCAAGCCACACAATTGCATCAATTGTTTTGAATTTCAAAATGTTTAGTATAATTTTTTTTTTCCAGAAATATGTTGTCTGTTAATTTGTATGGCAGCAATTTGAACTAGTTGGACACGAGGAGTATGCAGAGAACGCGAGGAGTATGCAATTGAGATTCTCCCAATTTGCTTTCTCAACTCCTCCGTCCTCTGTACTCTCCTCACTTCCTTCACTAGTGGGTCATCATGCAAATGACATGGACAGGTGGAATCCCAAATGAAATGTGTATAGTAGTGGTAAAAGGGCATTTAGCTAGTTGCGCTAGACATTTCATCAACGCCTGGGCAAAGAAACACGCCCAATGACTTCATAGAAAACCTCACATTAAAACTATGTATGACTATATTGTTTAGAATAGTCATAGGAAAAGTGACGCTGGGTGTCTGCATGTGAGTCAATTTGACCTAATATGTGCTAGTGAAGGGAGGCATGGTCATGAAGTACCACAAGATAGCCACAAGATGACACTACAGGTCTATCCTGGTCATGACCAAACTACTTATGGGCCCGGGAACCTTCCATTTATGTTGAACAATTGAACACCAATACATATTGCATACTGTACTATTTAATATGTGTTGAGTCATGCACAATGAGCATAGGGAGCATAGGGGCATAGCGGAGGTATTCTCTAAACAGCTGATCAGTGATACCTCCATTGCAACTACCTCTCTTCCTGCACTCATTTTTTAGAGTTGAAACACAAGTTTCGATAGAAGCTTAGACCCTCCTTTTTTATGTATTTCTAGTTATTGAGATGTTTATTTATATCCTACTGTTTGTACATTTATTTGGGGATTTTTTAAATGTTTCATATGGGTGTGAGTTGAGTCTATATGGGTGTGAGTTGAGTCTATATGGGTGTGAGTTGAGTCTATATGGGTGTGAGGTGAGCCTATATGGGTGTGAGTTGAGCCTATATGGGTGTGAGGTGAGCCTATATGTGTGTGAGTTGAGTCTATATGGGTGTGAGTTGAGTCTATATGGGTGTGAGTTGAGTCTATATGGGTGTGAGTTGAGCCTATATGTGTGTGAGTTGAGTCTATATGGGTGTGAGTTGAGTCTATATGGGTGTGAGTTGAGTCTATATGGGTGTGAGTTGAGTCTATATGGGTGTGAGTTGAGCCTATATGGGTGTGAGGTGAGCCTATATGGGTGTGAGTTGAGTCTATATGGGTGTGAGTTGAGTCTATATGGGTGTGAGGTGAGCCTATATGGGTGTGAGTTGAGCATATATGGGTGTGAGTTGAGTCTATATGGGTGTGAGGTGAGCCTATATGGGTGTGAGTTGAGTCTATATGGGTGTGAGTTGAGTCTATATGGGTGTGAGTTGAGTCTATATGGGTGTGAGTTGAGTCTATATGGGTGTGAGTTGAGCCTATATGTGTGTGAGTTGAGTCTATATGTGTGTGAGTTGAGTCTATATGGGTGTGAGTTGAGTCTATATGGGTGTGAGTTGAGTCTATATGGGTGTGAGTTGAGTCTATATGAGTGTGAGTTGAGTCTATATGGGTGTGAGGTGAGCCTATATGGGTGTGAGTTGAGTCTATATGGGTGTGAGTTGAGTCTATATGGGTGTGAGTTGAGTCTATATGGGTGTGAGTTGAGTCTATATGGGTGTGAGTTGAGCCTATATGGGTGTGAGGTGAGCCTATATGGGTGTGAGTTGAGTCTATATGGGTGTGAGTTGAGTCTATATGGGTGTGAGGTGAGCCTATATGGGTGTGAGGTGAGCATATATGGGTGTGAGTTGAGTCTATATGGGTGTGAGTTGAGTCTATATGGGTGTGAGTTGAGTCTATATGGGTGTGAGTTGAGTCTATATGGGTGTGAGTTGAGTCTATATGGGTGTGAGTTGAGTCTATATGGGTGTGAGTTGAGTCTATATGGGTGTGAGTTGAGTCTATATGGGTGTGAGTTGAGCCTATATGGGTGTGAGTTGAGTCTATATGGGTGTGAGTTGAGTCTATATGGGTGTGAGGTGAGCCTATATGGGTGTGAGTTGAGTCTATATGGGTGTGAGTTGAGTCTATATGAGTGTGAGTTGAGTCTATATGGGTGTGAGGTGAGTCTATATGGGTGTGAGTTGAGTCTATATGGGTGTGAGTTGCGTCTATATGGGTTTGAGTTGAGTCTATATGGGTGTGAGTTGAGTCTATATGGGTGTGAGTTGAGTCTATATGGGTGTGAGTTGAGTCTATATGGGTGTGAGTTGAGCCTATATGGGTGTGAGTTGCGTCTATATGGGTGTAAGTTGAGTCTATATGGGTGTGAGTTGAGTCTATATGGGTGTGAGTTGAGTCTATATGGGTGTGAGGTGAGTCTATATGGGTGTGAGTTGAGTCTATATGAGTGTGAGTTGAGTCTATATGGGTGTGAGGTGAGTCTATATGGGTGTGAGTTGAGTCTATATGGGTGTGAGTTGAGTCTATATGGGTGTGAGTTGAGTCTATATGAGTGTGAGTTGAGTCTATATGGGTGTGAGGTGAGTCTATATGGGTGTGAGTTGAGTCTATATGGGTGTGAGTTGAGTCTATATGAGTGTGAGTTGAGTCTATATGGGTGTGAGGTGAGTCTATATGGGTGTGAGTTGAGTCTATATGGGTGTGAGTTGAGTCTATATGGGTGTGAGGTGAGCCTATATGGGTTTGAGTTGAGTCTATATGGGTGTGAGGTGAGTCTATATGGGTGTGAGTTGAGTCTATATGGGTGTGAGTTGAGTCTATATGGGTGTGAGTTGAGTCTATATGGGTGTGAGTTGAGTCTATATGGGTGTGAGGTGAGTCTATATGGGTGTGAGTTGAGTCTATATGGGTGTGAGGTGAGCCTATTTATTTAACCTTTATTTAACTAGGCAAGTCAGTTAAGATCAAATTCTTATTTACAATGATGGCTTACCGAAAAGCAAAAGGCCTCCTGCAGGGACGGGAGCTGGGATAATATATATATATATTTTTAAATAATATATAAATATAGGACAAAACACACATCATGACAAGAGAGACCTAGACAACAACATAGCAAGGCAGCAACACATGACAAAACAGTATGGTAGCAACACAACATGATACCAACACAAAACATGTTACAAACATTATTGGCCACAGACAACAGCTCAAAGGGCAAGAAGGTAGAGACAACAATACATAACGCAAAACAGCCACAACTGTCAGTAAGAGTGTCCATGATTGAGTCTTTGATTGAAGAGATTGAGATTAAACTGTCCAGTTTGAGTGTTTGTTACAGCTCGTTCCAGTACCTAGCTGCAGCGAACTGAAAAGAGGAGCGAACCAGGGGTGTGTGTGCTTTGGGGACCTTTAACAGAATGTGACTGGCAGAACGGGTGCTGTACGTGGAGGAAGAGTGCTGCAGTAGATATCTCAGATAGAGGGGAGTGAGGCCTAACAGGGTTTTATAAAAAAACATCAACCAGTGGGTCTTGTGATGGGTATACAGAGATTACCAGTTTACAGAGTATAGAGTGCAGTGACGTGTCTTATAAGCAACATTGGTGGCAAATCTGATGGCCGAATGGTAAAGAACATCTAGCCGCTCGAGAGCACCTTTACCTGATGATCTATAAACGATGTCTCCGTATTCTAGCATGGGTAAGATGGTCATCTGAATCAGGGTTAGTTTAGCAGCTGGGGTGAAAGAGGAGCGATTACGATAGAGGAAACCAAGTCTAGATTTAACTTTAGCCTGCAGCTTTGATTTGTGCTGAGAAAAGGACAGTGTACCATCTAGCCATACTCCCAAGTACTTGTATGAGGTGATTACCTCTAAACCATCAGAGGTAGTAATCACACCTGTGGGAAGAGGGGCATTCTTCTTACCAAACCACATGACCTTTGTTTTGGAGGTGTTCAGAACAAGGTTAAGGGTAGAGAAAGCTTGTTGGACACTAAGAAAGCTTTGTTGTAGAGCATTTAACACAACATCCGGGGAGGGGCCAGCTGAGTATAAGGCTGCATCATCTGCATATAAATGGATGAGAGAGCTGGATGAGAGAGCTTCCTACTGCTATGTTGTGACAGGCAATGGCTGAGACAGCAGATTTTCTGACTTTATAAACTGCGATGATGGGGGCAGCAACCTTAAAGAAGAACGGGTCCAATGGTCTTTTTGGTCAAGTTTCAGGAGCTCCTTTAGCACCTTGGACTCAGGGAGAAACTTTGTAGTGGGGCAGGGGAATAAGAGGGAGAAGCATCAGGGATAGTCGCTTTACAAGGGGTAGGAGATGAGGACATTTTGGACAGGCAAGTAGGCATGGCTGAGTCAAATAGGAATCCTGACTTAATGTCAGTAGGTGAGCCTATATGGGTGTGAGGTGAGCCTATATGGGTGTGAGGTGAGCCTATATGGGTGTGAGGTGAGCCTATATGGGTGTGAGGTGAGCCTATATGGGTGTGAGGTGAGCCTATGCACCCTGGAGGCGCTTAAAGTTCAGTGGGTCCCCCCGCACCTGTTACTCCTCTATGTGTGTGCGTGCGTGTGCGTGTGTGCTCGGATACATTAGTAAATCTGGTCCCCATTCGTTGCTCATGTTCATTGATACTGCTGATGCTCATTAATACTGTAATGGGGATGTATGGGAAAAGGCTAGTCTGGTTAGGAGACAGTATACTAGCTAAGGGGCTGTGTTGACATTGTGAAGCACGCGCAATGTGTGTGTGTGTGTGTGTGTGTGTGTTCTCCAACATGCTCCAACACACTCTCTTTTAGAGTCCCTCACACAAACACTCATTATATAAACTCACGGGCATGCTTGTGCATGTACTGTGTTCACGCCAGTACACACACCCACACAGCATTCTACTATTGACATTCACATACTCAGAGGACTTATATAAATCATGTGACTTCCTATACAGAACACACACATTACTGCCACTGAATCCTTTGATGAATCAGCTTATCGAGTGGGGGTGCCCATGAATTACACCTCCAGAGCAATATATTAGACGATTTAACAGATGAGCATGTATACTCGCCTTCACTCAAACAGAAACAAATCCTTCATACGTTGGACCCAGTTTATGCTGCCCATTAGGGTAAATTGGCTTTTCTGATTAGTGGAGCTTGCATAGAAGCCATGGGTGCATCTCAATAGTATAAGTTAGCTTCCTCTACCTGTCTCATCTCTTTAATCATCACTGATCTGAAATATCTGAAAAAAGTGAAGGGAAATGCCCAGTAGGCATCCACAATGTTTTCCTCGATACTGTGGTAGAATCTCAATTGCATACTCCCCGCATCCTCTCTCCTCGCCTCCTTCTCAAAACCCATTGGATATGAAAGCCAGAGGTCCCTCCCCTCTGACCTTCTCCTCTAATGGGTTTTGAGGAGGACGTGAGAAGTATGCAATTGAGATTATCCCAATGATCTCAGATCCATGCAGATTGAGAAAAGGCAAGGAGAGGAAGCCCCGTCAGACTATTGAGATGCAACCCTTTCTCAGAAGTACTGGTAGTAGTGATGATAGTAGCATATCAGTAGAGGGCGATATTCTTCCAACTCCATGTGCAAGGCCCACAATATACTATATACAGGAAAGTATTATCTCTCCACATGGCCCTAACCCTAACCTCTTATGTACTGAGAACAAGTCCCTTTCAATCAACCAATCGTGCAAAATTGTAGATGGCTAATGCTTTTGACATATTTGCCAAAGAGGAATTAACAAAGCTCAGACCTTCACCTCCAAACCTAGACAGTGGCAAGGAAAACTCTGGGTGTCCATGCATTAGTGTGCACGCATGTGTGTGTGTGTGTGTGTGTGTGTGTGTGTGTGTGTGTGTGTGTGTGTGTGTGTGTGTGTGTGTGTGTGCCTGACTGCACATGTGTAGGTGTGTTTTGATGTCTGTATGTATTCCACTGTAGGGAACCAGGCCACGTTGGGCAGATGATGCATGGTGTGTCTCTCTGCACCTGCAGAGCTGCAGTCAGCCCACCTGTTAATTCCGTCTCTGCAGCTGGAGCCTCCAGGCATCTGCCTCTGCTCCCTCAGGGGATCAGGACAGGAGTCAATTCTGGGAGGACAGATTTCCACACAGAAACGGGCTATACAGTATAGAAATGGAGTAGAACTTGAAGTGAAGTGTATCGGCCCATGTGGGAATGGAACCATCAACCTTTATTCTGCCATCCTCCATCCAACTGATCCATCTGGTCCAGAAACGAGTCCTGTCCAGAAACAACCCCGATCCCCGATCCACATAGCCTATATGTCTATATGTAACCTAAACCTAGGATTTATTTCAGATCTTCACAACTAGCTAGGCTAGAGTATTAAGGTTGGTCACGGAGGGTGCACAGCAGTGATGCAGTTGGACTTTTAATGATTAATATTTGAAAGCAAATTTCCTTTTCATTTCATAAATCTGGAATGTCTCAACTTCAAGGATCCACTTAAAACCCCATGAGGAAGACAGAATTGAAGAATCTTGACTATAAACAGAAAGGGTTTTAGTTTTCCTGAGTGATGTTTTCCTGAGGTGAGACAGAGAACATGCCAGAAAGGGAAAGCCAGCTATGTCCGATCTCTCCCTTGTAACACCATGTCTGGCCAGAGGGCAACTCTACGTAGGCCGTTACATAAGTGAAAAGGGTGAATCAGATGCTAGCTAGCCTCTGCCTTACACAAACTAATTCATGTTTGTTGACACAGAACATTTGTTTTACAGCCGATGCCCTCTGGGAATCTTGTCTAGAAGATATCCTTCACATTGCTGAGATAGGCTGCTAGGGTCATTTAAGTTAATCACTGCAAGGTCTTAAACTACAAATCTGAACTTGAGAAGTAGCTAGTTAGCTTGTTAGCTACCTAGTTAGTTAGTTAGTTAGTTTAAATACTGGTTATTTGATACTGTTTCATGTTTGCCGAGCATACATATAGCCATGGTAGGGGCTGGAAGCTGGCAATTGACTTTGAAGGACGATCGTTGAAGGACATTGGTTTGCCGACTTAGTACATGTTTCCATTTGATCACGCCACAGCTTTGATTAGCACACAGCTGTCTTTCTTTCGCTGATTGAGCTCTCTCTTTCATCGACATTGTCTCTCTCTCTCTCTCTCTTTTCTCTCTGTCCGGGTCTCTCAGATCCTGCACTTCTAAAGACCTGTTTGTGCCTCCGTGCCTTCAAAGACGAGTCACATCAACAAAGCCTGGTTATTCAACTGTCATTGTGTGCCTCACATTTTCACTGCGTTGAGCATGATCAAACTGACTGTCATCTGGAGAGGCCTTCTAGACGAGGTTCATCCTCTTGTAAAGTTCAGGCCAGGGACATCGACAGAACATGGTTGAAGCCAGGGTAAACAGTGAAGGACTTTCTGGTCCTAAACTGAGTTGAAGGGTTTGATCTACCTACTGTAGCTATGTGTCAATTATCTAATGTTGTGCCATCTTCTGTTTGCCTTGTGTGCTTCATCTGCACTGATCTGAAAAAGGATTGCGACCTTTGGTTATTCTATTCAACAGCAAATGCTATATGTGCCAAATGGCCATGTGTTACAATGGATGTAGGGTGTCATAACTAGAAACGTCCTCAATAAAAAGGCATTATACTTAGTGTATGAGTGGAACGGTACTATGGCTTCACGATTGTATGGACGTGACTGTGAACTAACCTATTACCATTGTCATTCTATTCAATAGAAAGTACCAAATGCCATGTTGTGCCATGGGTTACAGTGGGCAGTAGTGTGTCATAACTTGGCTTTCACCAATCATCCTCTGTTCTCGCCACCATGTTAGGACATACATATATTACCACAGCTGCCAGATTGAGGCCCCTGACCTGTTAATGGGTGCAGAGAGGGTTCTGTGGTGTATCAAAATGCCCCCTGTCTTGTTATATAACCTCCTGGATCATCTCTCCCTCACTCTCTCCCTCTCTCCTCATGGTGTCTCCTGTCTCTTCCATTCCTTCTATCTCCATCTCTCCCTCCCCCTCCATCTCTCCTTCACTCTCTCCCTCTCTCCTCATGGCGTCTCCTGTCTCTTCCATTCCTTCTATCTCCATCTCTCCCTCCCCCTCCATCTCTCCTTCACTCTCTCCCTCACTCTCTCCCTCTCTCCATCACTCTCTCCCTCACTCTCTCCCTCTCTCCTCCTGTCTCTTCCACTCTTCCACTCCTTTTATCTCCATCTCTACCTCCCCCTCCATCTCTCCCTCACTCTCTCCCTCTCTCCATCACTCTCTCCCTCTCTCCATCACTCTCTCCCTCACTCTCTCCCTCTCTCCTCATGGCGTCTCCTGTCTCTTCCACTCTTCCACTCCTTCTATCTCCATCTCTCCCTCACTCTCTCCCTCACTCTCCCTCTCTCCTCATGCCATCTCCTGTCTCTTCCATTCCTTCTATCTCCATCTCTCCCTCACTCTCTCCCTCTCTCCATCACTCTCTCCCTCTCTCCATCACTCTCTCCCTCACTCTCTTCCTCTCTCTCATGGCGTCTCCTGTCTCTTCCACTCTTCTACTCCTTCTATCTCCATCTCTCCCTCACTCTCTCCCTCTCTCCATCACTCTCTCCCTCACTCTCTCCCTCTCTCCATCACTCTCTCCCTCACTCTCTCCCTCTCTCCATCACTCTCTCCCTCCCTCTCTCCCTCTCTCCATCACTCTCTCCCTCACTCTCTCCCTCTCTCCATCACTCTCTCCCTCACTCTCTCCCTCTCTCCATCACTCTCTCCCTCACTCTCTCCCTCTCTCCTCATGCCATCTCCTGTCTCTTCCATTCCTTCTATCTCCATCTCTCCCTCACTCTCCATCTCTCCTTCACTCCATCCCTCCCTCCAGACTGGAGATAAGTGACATGATAGAAGCCATTAGACAGGGTAATATAATTACACAGGGGACCTGTCGGGTTGCTGGAGAAAGAGGCGGGGTCCATCTGGACTGTAATTGAATGACTGGCCCTTTTTCCTGCGCCACTATATTTATACTGAACCGCCTGATCAGGTCCGGCTGCCAAACAGCCAGGGAGGAGCTGTCACTTATACCTGAAACTAATGTCCCAGACATAAAATAGCCAACGTGAGATTAATTACATGATGTGATGATCTCAGATTGACTGGATTTAAATTAATGTATGTATACAAATAAGGATAGCAACATGAATGAATGTTTAAATAAGCAATGAAGTTGTGCATCAGGGCTGTACTCATCTACGATTAGCTTTGCCTTTTAAGACAGGGGGGACCTGGTCCTAGATCAGCACTATTCTGAGATGCTTAATACATACGGGTCCTGGTTTACCCCCATTTCTCTTTTTCTACTTTAATGTCCTTCTGACATTCTGGATGACAGCGGACTATGGGAAATTACATTCATGCAACAAATAATGCATTCTTTCATTCTCTTATGGGCCTGCCAAGTGGAATTTGTTTTATAATTCTTCCAGAGCCAGGCAATGTTTCCATGGCAACGGTCAATGTTAAAGTTTAATCAGCATCCCGGGCAGTTATGACTTGTATAATAATTCTTAATGGCCTGACACAAGAAACAGAAGCACCAACTTGATCTGGTTTACTGCTGAATCACCCATGATCTGCCCGTTTGGCTCATTGGTGGTGATTCAATTGGGATCTTTAATTGATTAAATAGATTAAAATGATCAAATTTGTCCCTTCCTCCCTTTCTTCCATGAGGGAATGACTTATTGGTGAACACTGCCTTCTCTTAGCCGATGACATGTAGATCTAGTCACGAGATTGGAAAGGATAGGACAGGTGTCAACAACAGGGGAGTAGCGCTACCTTGCTCCATGATAGACTAGAATGAATGTTTAAACCTATCCAAACCTTTCAGTGTCTAGGGCAGGGCTCTCCAACCCAAGGGTTAGGAGCTAGGGGTTGATTTGAGAATGAGCATCTTTGTTTTTCCCATCATCTGTCTCTGTGGAACCTCTTCCCTTAACCTACCGTCTCCCCCGGATACCCAAAAGGCGTATCTGTCCTTCCTCGAGTTCCCCTCCTTTAGCAAAGCCTTCCAAAATGATAATGCCAACAGTCACTTGACATGGGGAATGACATTCACCACTGTCGTATTCCCCAAACATCATATCCCAGACAGCCACCATCCGTTCTCCTCAGAGAGCCAGCAAAGCATATCCGACCCCGGTTGTCACTTGGGACGGTCGGTTACGGAGATAGATTTGGTTGGCGCAGTGACCTCCATGCTACTACGGCTCCCTGGATATGATATTTTAATGGCAGCTATAGGAATTGTACGATGCTGGAATATGTGGACCATCATAACAGACAATGGACTTACACTATTGGAGATTTACATGAATTGGCACGACCCGGGTGGGTGGGTGTTGTTATCGTGACCAGTGAGCTGAGATAAGGCGGAGCTTTACCTAGCAAAGACTTATAGATGACCTGGAAACAGTGGGTCAGGCGACGAATATGTAGCGAGGACCAGCCGATTAGAGCATACAGGTCGCAATGATGGGTGGTATATGGGGCTTTGGTGACAAAACGGATGGCACTGTGATAGACTGCACCCAGTTTGCTGAGTAGAGTGTTGGAGGCTATTTTGTAAATGACATCGCCGAAGTCGAGGATCGGTAGGATAGTCAGTTTTACTAGTGAATGTTTGGCAACGTGAGTGAAGGAGGCTTTGTTGCGGAATAGAAAGCTGATTCTAGATTTAATTTTGGATTGGAGATGTTTAATATGAGTCTGGAAGGAGAGTTTACAGTCTAGCCAGACACCTAGGTGTTTGTAGTTGTCCGAACCGTCCAGAGTAGTGATGCAAGTCGGGCGGGTGTGGGCAGTGAACGGTTGAAAAGCATGCATTTAGTTTTACTAGAGGTTAAGAACAGTTGGAGGCCACGGAAGGAGTGTTGTATGGCATTGAAGCTCGTTTGGAGGTCCAAAGAAGGGCCAGATGTATACAGAATGGTGTCGTCTGCGTAGAGGTGGATCAGGGAATCACCTGCAGCAAGAGCGACATCGTTGATATATACAGAGAAAAGAGTCGGCCCAAAAATGTAACCCTGTTGTACCCCCATAGAGACTGCCAGAGGTCTGGACAACAGGCCCTCCGATTTGACACACTGAACTCTGTCTGAGTAGTAGTTGGTGAGCCAGGCAAGGCCGTCATTTGAGAAACCAAGGCTTTTGAGTCTGCCGATAAGAATACTGTGATTGACAGAGTCGAAAGCCTTGGCCAGGTCGATGAAGACGGCTGCACAGTACAATATTTTATTGATGGCGGTTATGATATCGTTTAGTACCTTGAGCGTGGCTGAGGTGCACCCATGACCAGCTCGGAAACCGGATTGCACAGCGGAGAAGGTACGGTGGGATTCGAAATGGTCAGTGATCTGTTTTTTAACTTGGCTTTCGAAGACTTTAGAAAGGCAGGGCAGGATGGATATAGGTCTATAACAGTTTGGGTCTAGAGTGTCACCCCCTTTGAAGAGGGGGATGACCGTGGCAGCTTTCCAATCTTTAAGGATCTCGGACGATGCAAAAGAGAGGTTGAACAGACTGGTAACAGGGGTTGCAACAATGGCGGTGGATAAATTTAGAAAGAGAGGGTCCAGATTGTCTAGCCCAAGCATGGCCAGTCGTAGAGAAATGCTTCTTGAAATTCTCTATTATCGTGGATTTATCGGTGGTGACCGTGTTACCTAGCCTCAGTGCAGTGAGCAGCTGGGAGGAGGTGCTCTTGTTCTCCATGGACTTTACAGTGTCCCAAAACTTTATGGAGTTAGAGCTACAGGATGCAAATTTGATAAAGCTATCCTTTGCTTTCCTGACTGACTGCTTGTAATGGTTCCTTACTTCCCTGAACAGTTGCATATCGAGGCGACTATTCAATGCTATTGCAGTCCGCCACAGGATGTTTTTGTGCTGGTCGAGGGCAATCAGGTCTGGAGTGAACCAAGGGCTATATCTGTTCTTAGTTCTAAATTTTTTTGAAAGGGGCATGCTTATTTAAGATGTTGAGGAAATTACTTTTAAAGAATGACCAGGCATCCTCGACTGACGGGAGGAGATCAATATCCTTCCAGGATACCCGGGTCAGGTCGATTATAAAGGCTTGCTCGCAGAAGTGTTTTAGGGAGCTTTTGACAGTGGTGAGGGGTAGTCGTTTGACTCCACACCCATAGCAGATGCAGGCAATGAGGCAGTGATCGCTGAGATCCTGATTGAAAACAGCAGAAGTGTATTTGGAGGGCAAGTTGTTCAGGATAATATCTATGAGGGTGCCCATGTTTACGGATTTTGGGTTGTACCTGGTGGGTTCCTTGATGATTTGTGTGAGATTGAGGGCATCTAGCTTAGATTGTAGGACTGTCGGGGTGTTAAGCATATCCCAGTTTCGGTCACCTAACTGAATGAACTCTGAAGATAGATGAGGGATAATCAATTCACATATGGTGTCCAGGGCACAGCTGGGAGCTGAGGGGGCTCTATAACAGGTGGCAACAGTGAGATACTTATTTCTGGAGAGATTCATTTTTAAAATTAGAAGCTCGAACTGTTTGGGCATAGACCTGGAACGTATGATAGAACTTTGCAAGCTATCTCTGCAGTAGATTGCAACTCCTCCCCCTTTGTCAGTTCTTTCTTGATGGAAAATGTTGTTGTTGGGGATGGAAATCTCAGAATTTTTGGTGGCCTTCCTAAGCCAGGATTCAGACATGGCAAGGACATCAGGGTTGGCGGAGTGTGCTAAAGCAGTGAGTAAAACAAACTTAGGGAGGAGGCTTATGATGTTAACATGCATGAAACCAAGGCTTTTTCGGTTAGACAAGTCAACAAATGAGAGGGCCTGGGTTAACCGCCACATCACCCGAGGAACAGAGGAGGAGTAGGATGAGGTTACGGCACTAGGTGTCAGCTAGCTAGCTAGCTGTGATGATCAGGAGTAATGGTCTAGGGCTTACGGCAGGAATCCGGCATTGTAGTGGAGAAAACAGTCCGATACTGGCAGGCTGGCAAGTGTTATCCAGGCTAAAAGCGGCTGGAGTCTGTGCCAAAGGTAAAGGCTGCTAGCAGTGGCTGACAATGACTAAATAGCTAGTAGCTAATTAGCTGGTTAGCTTCTGATGGCTAGCTTCTGATGGAGGTTCTGATGGCTAGCTTCTGATGGAGGTTCTGATGGCTAGCTTCTGATGGAGGTTCTGATGGCTAGCTTCTGATGGAGCTTCTGATGGCTAGCTTCTGATGGAGGTTCTGATGGCTAGCTTCTGATGGAGCTTCTGATGGCTAGCTTCTGATGGAGGTTCTGATGGCTAGCTTCTGATGGAGGTTCTGGCTAAAAGGTCTAAAAATAGTGGATCTGTATCAAATTGGGTGAGGCGGGTTACCGGAAGGTATATTTAATTTTAAAAATGTAAAAGAGAATGAAAATACATTGAAATCTATACAAAAAAAGACCAAATGTACAGGGGAGAACGACAAACCATGTCTGCACTGCTACACCATCTTGACTCCAAATACACCTAATTTAATTTTTAAAATTTACCCCTCTTGTTGACCTCTTACCAAGTAAAGTTGAATTATTTTCTAGAAGGAAGCTAATCCCCTGGAATTATGAATTTCAGTGTTTTAAATGGTTCATTTTGTATGTAAATATTGTGACCACATCGTTGTGCTGTTATTCATAACTCATGGTATGAAGGGGAATACGTTTGCTGTCATCTATGAGCTTCAATCATTAGGAATCTACACTGAGTGTACAAAACATTAGGAACACCTTCTTAATACTGAGTTGCCTCCCCTTTTGACCTCAGACTAGCCTCAATTCGTTGGGGCATGGACTCTACAAGGTCTTGAAAGCATTCCACATGGATGCTGGTCCATGTTGACTCAATGCCTCCCACAGTTGTGTCATGTTGGCTGGATGTCCTTTGGGTGGTGCACCATTCTTGATACGCACGGGAAACTGTTGAACGTGAAAAACTCAGCAGCGTTGCAATTCTCGACACAAACCGGTGCTCCTGGCACCTACTACCATACCCTGTTCAAAGACACTTAAATCTTTTGTCTTGCCCATTCACCCTCTGAATTGCACACGTACACAACCCATGTCTCAATTGTCTCAAGCCTTAAAAGTCCTTCTTTAACCTATCTCCTCCCCTTCATCTACACTGACTGAAGTGGATTTATCAAGTAGCATCAATAATGAATCATAGCTTTCACCTGGATTCACCTGGTCAGTCTATGTCAAGGAAAGAGCAAGTGTTCTTAATGTTTTGTACACTCAGTGTCTATAAAGGAGGTGAAAGATTGCATGGTCTGACACTCATCGGGTTTGACCCACCTGATGTAACACAAGACAAAATGCTAGGATGACAAATGATAGTACATAGTATGACTACTGTATATCACAGTGATACACCATTACGCCCTTATGATAATCGTAGATGGCCCTATGCCCTCCCTCTGTCTCCTTCTGTCTCTATGTGCATCTCAATGGAATTGTCAGATCACACACCCTATAATGTATCAGTGTCATCTCATGTGAGGGTATACTGTCAATATCCCAAGACGGGAGGAGAGGGGGTGGAGGGGATACCAATTTAACATTGACCATTGCCATGAAATATTGCCTCACTCGGGACTAATTCATAAATAAATTCCACTTGGCAGGCCCACAAAAGAATGAAAAACATTATTTGTTGCATAAGTGTCGTTTCCAGAGTCCCGCTGTCATCCAGAATAACAATAAGTAATAAAAAAAGGGAAATAGGGGTAAACCACGACCCGTATTCATAAAGCGTCTCAGAATAATAGGGCTGATCTAGGACTAGGTCCCTCCTGTCCACATAATTGTAGTCATAACCCATAAGAGTCTAAGCCCTGTCTAAGCCAGGGGGGGGGCTACAAAACTATATGGAATTGTTTTAAGGTCATACCAAGGGTAATTTGCTATTTGATTTAGCATTTTAAGAACCCTTGTAGTATCAACATTTTTTTATATTTGATGAAAAATATTGTTTGGCCTTACTGCTATTAGCCCATAGAAACACAGTGAATAACAGATTCACTACATGGAACAACAGATAGTCCCAAAAAATACATCTAAAGGAAGTTTGTTCTGAAGTCTCTGACATTCAGAGACTTGTCCTGATCTATCCTATATCTGAGAGATATAAGAAAGATCAGGAAACATTTGTTTTTTTACATATATTTAAACCCTTATTTTTGTCACTTAACAGTCTCTTGTATACACTTGTATTCATGTTTTAAACTGGTACCAGGAGACCTTCAGACGAGTCTTGTGAGGCCAAAACAACCGATATGTGTATCTGTATGTGTTCGTAATTCTCACCTTTACACAGAGGGTGTGCCAAAGGGTGTAGCCCAAACTGGCTACCTTTACACAGAGGGTGTAGCCCAAACTGATAGTGTGTAGCCCAAACTGTTAGTGTGTAGTCCAAACTGTTAGTGTGTAACCCAAACTGATAGTGTGTAGTCCAAACTGTTAGTGTGTAGCCCAAACTGTTAGTGTGTAGCCCAAACTGATAGTGTGTAGCCCAAACTGATAGTGTGTAGCCCAAACTGATAGTGTGTAGTCCAAACTGTTAGTGTGTAGTCCAAACTGTTAGTGTATAGCCCGAACTGTTAGTGTGTAGTCCAAACTGTCGGGACGCTACAGATAGAAGTTGGCAGATCGGCTGTACCGAATTCAGACGAGTCCCAGGACACTTGTGGGGGTCATAATATTTTTTAGGCCAAACCGTTCAGATGCTACAGACCATTTTGTGAGAAGACTGATTTTCAGGATGTCTCATGCTCTGACAAACACCGCTCTAGCTCTGTCACCTTTCACTGCAGATGTGGAAGTGTTACATAGGCAGATGCTGTGGATTGAGACATCCAAAGACAAAAAACAGATACACTATCTCTAGCTTAAACTGACAGATTTGTATGGGGATTTTTTATTATGCTAATTAGATTTCCACTGGGTGCGGACATCGACCATAAGGGGTTTTAAAAGGCAAAACTTATCCTAGATCAGCACTCCTTTCTCTGAGTCTCTGTATGAGACTGTATGAGGCTCCCGAGTGGCCCGGCAGTCTAAGGCACTGCCTCTCAGTGCTAGAGGGGTCACTACAGACCCTGGTTCGATTCTGGGCAGTATCACAACAGGCCGTGATCGGGAGTCTAATAGGGCGGCGCACCCAGCGTCGTCCGGGTTAGGGGAGGGTTTGGCCGGGGTAGGCCATCATTGTAAAATAAGGTTAAATAAAGGTTAAATTAAAAAAATCATAAATGAATACAGCCCTGATGCACAATTTCATTGCTAAATTAAACATGAATTAATATAGCTATTGAAACATGAGTTACTATTCTGAACAGATTCTTTGATGACATTTGTGTTTTGCACTATTTTGCAGAGGTTTCCAAATGCTGGGCCTAGTTGCATTAAAGGCCCAGTTCTGTGCCCAGTTCTGTGTTTTATATGTGTCCACACTATGAGATTGGAATAATACTGTGAAATTGTGAAAATGATGAGAGAGCCCTTTTAGTGTAAGAAGTGTTTGAAGACCGGCTGAATTTCAGCCTGTTTTGGTGGGATGGAGTTTTGGCCTGCCTGGTGACATAAATGAGTTAATAGACCAATAAGAAAGAGTTCCAAATCTCTCTGCCAATAATATCGGACCACTCCCCCGAGACAGTCCCAGCAAAATTGTTGCTTGAGAAATTCCTCTTTGCTGATGAACTATTTTTGTTTCTTTTTTACAATTTTAATTGAAAACCATCACAGTAAAGGACTTAATTCTGACCCAGTACTGATTAGATATTGAGATTTGTTTTAAAGAAACGCTGCATTGAACCTTCAAATCGCATGTTGTTTTCATTTGGGATACGGTACTGTATATGCACGAATCTGCCCAACTGTCGTCGATGTCAACATCCCTAAAATAGCCTTAACTAATGAAAGCCACAAAGCCAGTGATGAGTGAAGAGACAGTGTGTGTGCTTTATTACACTACACGTTTAATGTGATCTGAAAAAGGCCAGCGGATGATTTTGACCCAAAGGGATTCAAAAGTCATTTAAATAAAATGCAAAGACTCTTTGCCCTGCAAATATATTTTAATGAGCTGCCACATGTTTGGGAAATGAAACAGTATTAAGCATTACTTTTTTGTTGTTTGTTTATTCTTGAACTGAAGATGAGGGCTGCTGAGCTTTCACTAACCTTAAATAACCTGTAATGGAGTCGTAAGTGCTGTGAGTGCCACTCGAAACCCTGGCACACACACCTCCCTCCCACACTCAGCCGCAACACTCAGCCGCAACACCCCCATCCTCACCATGCGCTCGTTTGGAAGAAGCCGCTCGTTGTGAGGAGACGGTGTGGCGTTGCTAGGCAATGGCTGCTAGGGTGGAATCCCAGGGCGACAGGGGGCTGGTCGTGAGAGAGTGGCCCCACCTGCACCCAGCAGTCGCTAATTCAGTTCGGAACAGTCCTCCCTCTTATTCTTCCACTCTCTCTCCTCTCGCTCACTCTTCCAATCTCCTCTCTCTTCACTATCCTCCCTCTATCTCTCTCTCTCTCTCGCCCACCAGGGACCAGTTAGACATGTGGTTGAGTTCAGCTGGCTTTCTGTTATATTAGCGACAAGGCCACAGGCCAACTGTGCATATCCACCAATATAGACATGCATTCTCAGTAGCAGGTCCTATCCAGTGCTCTATATATATATATTGCTCTGCTCCTAGATATTTGATAGGAATACTGTAAGACTGGTGGGATGTACATTTCACAGAGACAGTGTTTACTTTCAGATCTGACTCTTTATCAATAGCCAGATGATAGACAAACAGTTTTCTTCCAAGCTGACAGAGACAGACATGTTCAGAGACGTGTTCAGAGCTGGTAACCTGTGTACTGGTTTATGAGTGCTAGAGGTTTATTCCCTGAAGTATTTTTTGCCGTAGTAAATGGTAGGTCTTGGTGCTTCTCTAGGTTTCATGCTATCAGCTGACACTGATAGCAGGAATTCTTATATCAAACAATTATTATATCATCAGTCTCATATCATCATTCAAATATATTGAAGACATGCATATCCATCAGCTGTACCGTTGCCAAATGTGATGTCTTTGGTAATTCAGCTGGCTGCTGTTGAGTTTAGGCTTTAGTAATAACACATTATCCTGATTTAATCCAGTGTAATCCTGTTAAAGGGGGCCTTCTGTTTGCCTTCCTGTTTAAGACAGACTAAACACATGAAGAATGAGCTGTGTGTGTGTGCTTGTGTATGTGTGTGAGACACTCATTTCCAGTAATTCCTTCTTGACAACTGTACATTTTGTGATACTGTGAAATGCTCTGATGTAATTGGTTAATTACTATAATGAGGATTTATTTGGGCAGGCATGCATGCCCTCATGTGTCTACCCTTCAACTACACTGCCTTCAGAAAGTATTCAGACCACTTGACATTTTCCACATTTTGTTACGTTACAGCCTTATTCTAAAATTGATTAAATTGTTTTTTTCCCTCATCAATCTACACACAATACCCCATAATGACGAAGCAACAATTTTGACATTTAATTAAGTGTTCAGACCCTTTACACAGTACTTGTTGAAGCACCTATGGCAACGATTACAGCATCAAGTCTTCTTGGGTATGATGCTACAAGCATGGAACACCTGTATTTGGGGAGTTTCTCCCATTCTTCTCTGCAGATCCTCTCAAGCTCTGTCAGGTTGGATGGAGAGTGTTGTAGCACAGCTATTTTTAGGTCTCTCCAGAGATGTTTGATCGGGTTCAATCGGGTTCCTTGGGCCACTCAAGGACATTCAGAGACTTGTCCTGAAACCACTCCTGCATTGTCTTGGCTTTGTGCTTAGGGTTTTGTCCTGTTGGGAGGTGAACCTTTGCCCCAGTCTGAGGTCCTGAGTGCTCTGGAGCAGGTTTTCTCAGGATCTCTCTGTACTTTGCTCCGTTCATCTTTGCCTTGATACTGACTAGTCTCCCAGTCCCTGCTGCTGAAAAACATCCCCACAGCATGATGTTGCCACCACCATGCCTCACCGTAGGGATGGTGGCAGGTTTCCTACAGACATGACACTTGGCATTCAGGCCAAAGAGTTCAATCTTGGTTTCATCAGACCAGAGAATCTTGTTTCTCATGGTCTGAGAGTCTTTAGGTGCCTTTTGGCGAACTCCAAGCGGGCTGTCATGTGCCTTTTACTGACTAGTGGCTTCCGTCTGACCACTCTACCATAAAGGCCTAATTGGTGTTGTTCTGCAGAAATGGTTGTCCATTGGTCACCTACCTGACTAAGGCCCCCCCCCCATTTGCTCAGTATGGCCAGATAGCCAGCTCTAGGATGACTTTTGCTGGTTCCAAACTTCTTCCATTTAAGAATGATGGAGGCACTGTGTTCTTGGGGACCTTCAAAGCTGCAGACATTTTTAGTACCGTTCCCCAGATCTGTGCATCGACACAATCCTGTCTCGGAGCTCTATGGACAATTCCTTCTACCTCATGGCTTGGTTGCACTGTCAACTGTGGGACCTTATATAGACAGGTGTGTGCCTTTCCAAATCATGTCCAATCAATTGAATTTACCACAGGTGGACTCCAATCAATTTGTTGAAACATCTCAAGGATGATCAATGGAACAGGATGCACCTGAGCTAAATTTTGATAGAAAAGGGTCTGAATACTTATGTAAATAATGTATTTCTGTTTTCAATACATTTGCAAACATTTAAAATAAAATAAAACAGTTTTCTCTTTGTCATTATTGGGTATTGTGTGTAGATTCCTGAGGATTGTTTTTGATTGAATCAATTTTAGAATAAGGCTGTAACGTAACAAAATGTGGAAAAAGTCAAGAGGTCTGAATACCTTCCAAAGGCACTGTATGTCCAGTACAGTCTGGTGGTGGTGCATGGTAAATACTCTCATGTAACCAGGACCCTAGGAAGAGGTCCCTTTACACAACTATTTAATATGGCTGCTGGTGGAACCTGATATTTGCAGAGCTGAGGAGCGCGCCACTTATTTGCACAGTAAATATATCTCTGATTGGTATAATAGGGGCAGCGGAGCGCCCGGATCGCTCCACAGCCCTGTATGGCAAACACTGCACATCTAGGCCTACAGATGGCACAGGAATGATAGCTATGACGGGTAATAATCATGATGTGCCTTGAATTATGAGCTATTCATAGATTAACCAGCCATCTGGGTTTATATCACTCACACAGGCTCTTAAACTCTAGTCATAAACCTTCCTAATATTAAGTTGCAACCCTTTTGCCCTCAGAACAGCCTTAATTCATCAGGGCATGGATGCTACAAGGTGTTCAAAAGCGTTCCACAGGGATGCTGGCCCATGTTGACTCCAAATTAGAAAACAGCTCACGCTAACCATTTTACTCGACCTAGCAGAGCTGGTTATGCTGTTTTTATGTTATCCAGAGCATTGGTGACTGCAACTGTGCTGCTAGCAACAATTGAGTTACGTTCTTTTGCCAATGTTTACTGACACCGGAAATATTCAAAGGGTGTTGAGCGTTTGTACATTTGTCAGGTTTTTGTGAGTTACTCAGACAAAAGCGCTCTGAAATCGGAGTAGATAGCCAGAGTGAATTTACCTCCTATTTCTACCAACAGTTGTTGCAGTGACATCATGAACATTCTATTGAAATGGTTACTTGCAAAAGACAGTGGAGTCTTTTGATTAGACATGTAGCTAGCAGGCTAGCTAAACAATGAACCAAAATCCCAACTCATAACGTTACTACCCTGCATGAATCTGCAGGTAGCTAACCAACCAGGTTCAATATTAGCAAGCTAACATTACGCTACAACTAACAATGCAAATGACTCTGAGATACAAATAATATTACTACACAGATCATACATGTAACGTTAGCTAGCGAGCCAGCCAGCTAACGTTAGCTAGCTAGCTAACAGTACACTTTAACTTGAAATTAAAATGACTTTCTGACAAAATTACAAACGTTTAATATCTGAAAATGTAGCTAGCTAGACTATCTTACCCGTCCGTATACATGGGTAACGGTTCTCCCGCTCTGTCATGGATGCCATGGTTGCCCTTAGTTTGAAGATGTAATCCGGAGACAAGTGTTTTATACAACAATGTGTTCCCTTTCGACTCTCTCTGCATATTTGCAATCAAACACCAGAATATTCTCCATCTCATTAGCTATCATACTCTAATTCCTGTGATTTCAAACCTTGGTCCTCCACAAAGTGGACAGCAACACTTATGCAGTTCACTACATGATATCTTTCAAAATAGCTGTGGTAGAAAGGATTACCTACACATACTAACCAGCTCATGCTATAGACAAAAGCATGCTACATGGCAGACCAATCCGAACACAACTCTCTGCATGTCCATCCCACTCATTATCTCATCCAATCATGGTTAGCGGGAGGGTTGCTGACTTTTTCCGTGGCTAAACCAACTAGGCTCATAATTTAACAATTGTATTTACAGATGGCATACAAGTTTTTTATTAAGGCACATGAAAGTTCACATGTTCCAGAGAGCATTTCTGCAAAAGAACACATTTTAATAAAAAAATTGTTTACATTCAAATGGCTCTCCTGTGAAGTAGTGACTCGTAAAATACCCCTAGTTTCCTGAAACGAGTCACAAATAACGATTGACATATTTTCATTAAAAACATTATTTTGATTAATTTGTTCATACTATTGCATCTTTCCACAAGATATAGTCCCAACACAAATCTAGGGTTGCTTCTATCGGTTCGGTTGCAAGAGACGTGACCCAGTCATTCAGTCTTCTTGTTCTGTATCTATAGACGCGAGTCGTTCGTTCTAAATGTTCCATTGTCATACTGGCTGTCAACGTTCTTATTGTTTGCTTGCCAGCTAGACAACTACGGCTAACTTAGTCACGTCAAAAAAGTGCAGCCAGAATACCAGCAAAGTAGCTGCATTAGCATTTCTTTGAGCAGTTTCTAGAGACTTTTATTTTGATACATCCATAACAATGAGCTAATGAGGTGCGATTTCACCTGGCAAAGGAAATGTGCTCACTTGTCAGGATATTGTTGTTCAGAAGAGCTAGCCAACAACACAGCTAACACAATCACTTCAAACTGAAGCAGGAATATATATATATTTGTATATATCCCCAAAAATTATGCCAGCTGATTCATGATTTCAACTGGCTGAGAAACGCCTGTCTGTCTCGTCCCAACTCCCAACATGTTCATGACCAGTTTTAGATTGAATTTGAATATTGAAACAATGTTGCAAATGTCAGAGAGACAGATAGTAAGGATTAAACAAATCTCCGCTGTTGAAAACGAAATGTTAGTCAAAAACAAATGTGAGATAATGTCTAGATGCATTTTATAGTGGAGATCAAGTTGATAAATTGCTTGGCTGGGCTGATGAGACAGTGGATTGCGCAGTCAGATGGAACATAGTAAATAGTCATTTTAAAGTCATAGATTTAGCCGATGGTAACTTGTGGAATAGACACAAGCTGGAATGCGGTTTTAACCAATCAGCATTACACCCACCAGTTGTATAAAATGTATTAATGATAGATAGATAGATGCAAATATAAGAGTGGTTATATATCCCCAGCCCAATTCTTCAGTTTAGCAAGCAAAGGGGCAGGGGTCAGACTGTTAAAATGATCTGGTACCTTTAAAAAAATAACTGCTATTTTATATAAGCCATGCAGTCACAATTTTAGAACAGTTTCCTTTGTCCCGATAGAAATATCATCAATATCATACATATGTGATATAATGTATATTAAAATGAAAAGGGATGCAGTTTTTGTCTGCCAGTGAGTTTGAGTCGGTCTGGCTGGTGTTGTGTGCTCGCTAGGCGGTGGCCGTTCGTTGCCCAGCCCCAGTGAGGAGTGAGTGCCTTGTATGGAGAGCAACGCGTGATGATGATGATCGTTCTCAGGCAAGGGGTGGGGGTAAAGTGGAGTGGGGGGCTCGGAAACCGATCCGCTCGGGAGGGCTCTCTCACACACATTTCCTACACACACTGTTCCGTGCTGACGAGCGGGGGAGATATGAGAACGGGGCGTCCTCCCTCTCCACTCTTCTAAAAACACACTGGGCGCTTCTTGTAAGGTTACCGCCGGAGATCTGACACACACTCTTTCAAAAAGACATACAAACACAAACTCATCAGGGGGAGACGAACCAGCTGAGATTTGTTTTCAAACTGTCCCCCGATGGCTGCGTGACAGGTCCACTGAACGCGCAAGAAGACGCACACGGTTCCAGGATTTGGACTGCTTCACGCATCTCTTTCCCTGTCTTGAGTCGTTTTTTAATATCGTGTGTTGGGAACTCCGTTCAATCATGGATACCTACAGCTCCTTCACCGCTCTACTTTTACTTCTGGCTTCGTTAAATAGTGTGTCAACCGTGCAGTTCCCGTCGCCACTTCTGTAAGTAGCCTTACCAGACAGCCTGTCCTGCGATGACAGCCTGTCCTCCGATGACAGCCTGTTTGCTTTCCCAATACTAAACCTAAAGCAAAATACAATAAATTAATACAATAAATGTATGGCTATTGTGATGTAGGATAGTTTTTATTTATATTATTATAATATAATAAGTATATCATTATAATAAGCCTATTTGACAATGTTGTTATGTTTACAAATAGCCCAATAATAGCCTACAACATTTTTGGAAAAACTTGCATTGCATTGCAAACGGTTACCCATCGGTTTATGAAAACAAACAGTCAATGGAAATGCATAACGTCTTCGAAAACTGTGACAATGTTTGAATTGTGCTTCTGGATCTTGCTGAATTTAGCCTGTAGTTAATAGCCGACTTCGTTTGATTAAACACACTTTACACTGATTTAGTGGCGGATCAATCAGTCATAATAAATAGGCTATTGTCATTACAGGCTACCCCGGGTGATTCTATGCGGGTGGGGTGGGGTGGGGGGCAGTAACCAGTCCTGGGTGGTCATGGGAAATCAGCAAATCACATCACAAATAGCTTTGAAAATGTCTTTAAACTATGATGCATTGTATTGAATCACTGTTCCAACTGTTAATTTGTATCTGCCCTAATTTATTAAATAAATACATTTGAAGTGATCCATATTCAAGTTAGATACTCATATATGTTCAGTGGTAACTCCCCCTCCAATACATATTTTTCCCCTTCAAGGAATTTTTTGAAAGTGGAAGCTGATTTACTGGATTTACACAATTTAAAAGCTCTAAAATTATATTTGGAGAACAACAAAAACAGGCAAAAATGATTTCAGCCATTATCAACTTGGCTGTTGTAGCTTCATTCACCTCAGGTGATAAGGGAAGTGCATAACATTCTAGAACAAATACATGCCATAGCCTACAGAAATTTGCTACTACACGCTAGCAACTACACACTAGCTCAGCACCTGTAAAGTCAAACAGGAGTTACCTAGCCAACCAGCCTGGTCTAGACGTAACATAGAACATGTAAATCCGCAACACTCAAATTAGTATGATATGTTACATTTGGTATGGTTACGTAAGACAGAAGGTTAATTGTGGCAAAAATATAACGCTAACGCCTAGCAATCCAAAGGTTGTGTTCGAATCTCATCATAGACATTTTTTGCAAATTTGCAACTGCTAACTACTTTTAGCTACTTTGCAACTACTTAGCATGTTAGCTAACCCTTCCCCTAACTCTTTAACCTAACTCCTAACCTTAACCCTAACAACTAACCCATAGCCTGCTAGCTAACGTTAGCCTTGGCCACCTAGCCATGTTAGCAACAATGCATTTGAATTAGTAAAATATCATACTTTTTGCAAATTTGTTGCATATTGTACGAATTGCAATATTAAATGCTCTGAGATCATGTTGAGCCATCTTCCATAGTCCTAAAGCCTGTCATCCAATCAACCAGCCTTCCCGCCAGCTCTGAGCCGTCCGCATGGTCCTCTAGCCAGCTCTGTAATACCGCTAAACAGGCAAAACAAACGCACCATTTTTTCTCTCCTATCTGAGCCAGATTGAAAGATGGGGGAGGCACTAAGTGTGGACAATCATATTTCAGCACCCTTCTGGCAACGCCCCTGACGTATCTTCAGGTAAATCATGTCCAACTCAATGAATTGGACGACTTGAATCTTTCATCTCAGTGCAGTGACAAGGCAAAGCAATGAATGACCAAATAGTCTCAGCCCACTGTAGAATACATGTATGGCTCTACACACGCAATTCCATGTACACTGAAAAAGCAGTACGCCAACCCTTTCTAAGGCCCCATTGTCGGCATCATATTGTCAACGGCGACATGCCATGCGGTGGCATTTTGATTACTTTAGGAAGGATAGGCTTCTTTATTTCTATCCAATATGAGTTAGGCAGTACATCCCTACCCACCCATTCCCTTTTCCTTGAATACCTTGCATGTAATGGTGGAACAGTGACTACTAAAAAAGTCAAAAGGTAGTTCTATATGCAATTTTCATAAATATAATTAGATCCTTGGCAAATGAACTGATCAAATGTCTAGCTGCCATGCTCAGAACAGAAGACATGCCCATTCACTTTGACATGTCTAGCAGGTGCAGTGGTTCACTGTCTATGTGTTTATTAATGCCCACACTGCTATTCTGTGCTTCAAATGCAGCTAGTAATCAAATGACACCCCACTCAGCTCCAGGGCGATCTGGTTCTGCCTAACTTCAGGGGTCTGTTTAGGAGGGTGCAACGTTACAGAACGTTCAGATAGGAATGTATTGTGTAGATTAGATTACCTATGTTTGTCTATCAGGTTTGTCTATAGGTTTGGAATCCTGTTGGTTCTATGTGTTACATTTCTTTCTGCAAAATTATGATAGTTTCACCTCATCACCTCACCCCAGGTCTCATGGATGGAGGGCACAGGTGGCCAGTGGTACATTAATTGGGGAGGATGGGCTCATAGCAATGGCATTCATTTAATATCATTAATAGCGTAACATTCACTACATTCCATCCATTATAATGAGCCGTCCTCCCCTCAGCAGCATCCTGTGAGGGAGGGTGACATCACTGCCTGAACTATGTTCTGTTCTCTTGGTCTGTTCCCCTGGAGATCAAGTGATCCATTTGGCTCTCATACTAATGGCACCGACCAGAGGATGATGTCATACTGGCAGAGTAGTCCAGCCATAGGCATTGAGGATTTATAGACACTGAGTGTTATAGAGGGAGATTTTATAGACACTTAGTGGTTGATGGTAGTCGTCGAGTTTTAAAGACTAAAAATGTTGATTGACTGACACATTATTCCCTATGAAAAAGGACTTTTAAACTGACAATGATTGAGAAATCCAAAATTCTTTCAAATGCCTTTTGGGCTGGCCGAATGACGAGTTTCTGACGCGCACTGGCATCTAGTATTCAATTGGTTCCTTAGACGTTGAGGAAGTAGTGTGAATGATGGGATTTAAACCTGGTCTTCTACCCACCACAGGACTGTATTAACCTTGGCATAAACAGACTGGCAACCCGGTTAGCTATAATACTTGACTACAGTGGTGGTCAGTGCCGTTTAACGTGAGGGAGGACAATACATTTTTTCATAAGCAAGGCCTTATTTCTATTACAGCATGTTGGATGACTGTCATTCATATTCCATTCACCCAGTTCAATGTAACATTGGTAGGTTTAGGCTACTACATGATACTCAAATCTTCCCTGTACCCATCAGGAGGCTGCTGCAACCTAGCCTATGAATGAAAGTTTACAATGTAGGTGCACACAGGTCGAGAGAAAATGTTGAGATGACAGTGACACATTCAATACCGCCTTGTACACTCTTGCCTGCATCTAGGTGATCTAGGGTGTAATCATTAGTCCAACAGTTCCAAATGAGAGTTTCTATTGGACAAATTCAGGTATGTTATCCCGGTTTCATTTGCTTCCATTTAAGAAATATTTTTCAGCAGAATCGGTGGAATGAATACACCCCTGATCACTCATAAACAGCCACGTTGTATTCATTCTAGCCTCTATGCACTCTCCTCCTCTCACCTTCTCCCTTCGTTTGTGGACTTCAATGAACAACACATCAGCCATATGTGACCGGGGGAAAAAACCTTTCCAAGCCATGTCATAACCGCTACACACAGCCTACATAGTTGTCCCCATATTAGTTAAAGTAAAGTCAACATAACTAATATAACTAATGTGTTAGTAAACCCGCTACAATTATGCAGTAACGTTAGTGTATTGTCAGTAAGCAGTTCCACCAACGGGCCCCGGTGGCAATACATTAATTAAACCAAAAGCTTACCTTGACTTGGAAGAGTTCCAGTGTTGTGTTGGATAGTCATAGCCAACTAGCTAATATAGCATCCCTCTGTTTGAGCGGGTGTTTGAGTAACTAAACTAACCGGCTGCAATTGCTAGCTAAGTAAGTGAAACTGAAAGTGAACAAAATTACAATCTCTCTCTCTCTCTCTCTCTCTGTTGCTTCTCCTTCATTTTTGAAGAGATTACTTTTGTTGAAAACTCTTCAACTATTGTCTTTCGCTCTCTTTGAGTCAGCTACTCATCACATTGTATGCACTACAGTGCTAGCTAGCTGTAGCTTATGCTTTCAGTACTATATTCATTATTTGATCCTTTGATTGGGTGGACAAGATGTCAGTTCATGCTGCATACGTTCTGACAGGTTGGAGGACGTCCTCCAGATGTTGTCTTAATTACTGTGTAAGTCTATTGAAGGCGGCGAGAACCATGAGCCTCCTAGGTTTTGTATTTAAGTCAGTGTGCCAAGAGGAGGATGGAAGCTAGCTGTCCTCCGGTTACACCATTGTGCTACCCTACAGAGGGATGTTGAGGCTACTGTAGACCTTCATTGCAAAACAGTGTGTTTTTTTTAACGAAATTCACTGAGGAAGATGGCCCTCCCTTCCTCCTCTGAGGAGCCTCCACTGCTTGACTACCATATAAAGCTGACCGGGTTTATCTTTTTCTCACTTTTGCCGTGATCAGAGCTGCAGCAGTTGGCCGTCCTCGGGTTGGCAGTGTAACCATACTGCTAATTTTACTACTTTGACAGTGATTTTGAGTGACTATTACAGAGGAGGTGTTGAATAAAAGAATGAACACACACACACACACACACACACACAGGCTGTTGAGAGGAGCTCTGGAAATTGTCTGAAGTGCTCCTATAGTTGTAAGACAGGGGTAAGACACAATTAACATCTTGGCTTTAGAGAATGTTCTTCTGTCTCATTCTTTATCTTTCTCTCTCTCTGCCTCTCCCTTTTTCTGGCTGCCTGTCTCTCTCTCTCTCTTCCCCTGCCTCTCTCTCTCTCTCTCTTTCTGCCTGTCTGCCTCTATCTCTCTTTCTCCCTTCCTCCCTACCTCTCTCTCTCTCTCTCTCTCTCTTTCCCCTTGCCTCTCTCTCGCTCTCATTCTCCTTACCTCTATCTCTCTTTTTTCATGCCTCTCTCTTTCTGCCTGCCTGCTTCTCTCTCTTTCTGCCTGCCTCTCTCTCTCTCTCTCTCTCTCTCTCTCTCTCTCTTTCTCTCTCTCTCTCTCTCTCCCTGCCTCTCTCTTTCTACAGTCCCTGCCTCTCTCTTTCTCTCTCTTTCTCCCTGCCTCTATCACTCTCTCTCCTAGCCTCTCTCTCGTTCTACCTACCTCTCTCTCTCTTTTTCTCCCTGCCCCTCTCTCTCTCCCTGTCTCTCTCTGCCGCTCTCTCTCTCTTTCTCCTTGCCTCTATCTCTCTTCCTGCTGTTCTCTTTTTCTCCCTGCCTCTCTCCCTCTCTCTTTCTCCCTACGTTTCTCTCTCTTTTTCCCTTACTCGCTCTCTCGCTCTTTCTCCCCGCCTCTCTTTCCCCTTCCTCTCTCTCTTGCTTTCTCCCTGCCTCTCGCTCTCTTTCTCTTGCTTTCTCTTATTGTTTCTCTCTTACTGTTCCTCTCGATCTCTTTTCATATTGCTCCCATCTCTCACCCCCTCCTCCCTCTCCATCTTTCTATCCCTCTCTCTGTCACAGTGCGTGACTGCATCTCTGTGCTCCAGTGCTAACCTCACATGCCAGTGTCTGTCTGCCTCAGATTTTCTGCAGCCACTCTTCTCCCTCTCTCTCTCTCTCTCTCTCTCTCTCTCTCTCTCTCTCTCTCTCTCTCTCTCTCTCTCTCTCTCTCTCTCTCTCTCTCTCTCTCTTGAGATGGAACATGTCTCCTAGGCTGCTCTGTGGCTTCGAGGCAGATGATTAACATCATCGAATCTGAAATGCAAAGTCTGATGTCACAGATTGTGCCCCCAGAGAGGCCCGGTGCCAGCCAGTCAATCAGTCAGCCAGTCATCCAGCCAGTCAGACACCCAGTCAGTTTTTCAGTCAGCCTGTCGGCCAGTCAGTCAGCTAGTCAGTCATCCAGTCAGCTAGTCAGTCAGCCAGCTAGTCAGCCAGCCAGTCGGTCAGTCAGTCAATCAGTCAGTTAGTCAGTCAGTCATCCAGTCAGTCAGTCATCCTGTCAGTCAGTCAGTCAGTCATCTAGTCAGTCATCTAGTCAGTCATCCAGTCAGTCAGTCAGTTAGTCAGTCAGCTAGTCAGTCAGTCAGTCAGCTAGTCAGTCAGTCAGTCAGCTAGTCAGTCATCCTGTCAGTCAGCTAGTCAGTCAGTCATTCAGTTAGTCATCTAGTTAGTCAGTCATTCAGTTAGTCAGTCAGCTAGTCATCCAGTCAGTTAGTTAGTCATCCAGTTAGTCATCCAGTCAGTCAGTCAGTCAGTTAGTCATCCAGTCAGTCAGATAGTCACAGTCAGTCATTCAGTTAGTCATCTAGTTAGTCAGTCATTCAGTCAGTCATTCAGTTAGTCATCCAGTCATTCAGTTAGTCATCCAGTCAGTTAGTCACAGTCAGTCATTTAGTTAGTAATCCAGTCAGTTAGTCAGTCAGTCAGTCAGTTAGTCAGTCAGTCAGTTAGTAAACATCATTATGTAGTTTTTAATCAATACCTATGTTTAAATGCATGAATAAGGCCTTTGAGTGACTTGATTACATGATTACGAAATGTATTTTCTACAAAATACATGATTAGAAAATATATTTGCTACAAAATACACAAATGAATGATTAATTAAATATTTCCAAACCGGTTGTTCATGGGTAATGAGCTATTCAATAATGCTTTATAAGCATTTTATTGACCCCCGTTTAAATAAAGCTTCACCCTATCTATATATAAATGGAATTTTGGCCTGATGGGTGCATGTCATGTTATCTGGTTACAGTCAAGCCTGTGATCGCATTCGTCTTGCTTTTGACTCAGGCTCTCCCCTCTCTCTCTCTCCCTTCCCTCTCCCACTCTCCCTTCGTCTCTCTCCCTCCATCTCTCTCCCTCTCCCCCTCCTCCCTTCTCTCCTCTCCTCCGTGTCCCACTCTCTCTCCCTTTCTCTCTCCTTCCCTCTCCTCCATTTCCATGGTTCCCATCACCCTCCTCGCCGGGTTTCTCTCTCTCAGTTTTAAAGCATAATTAGATTTCATGCTCAACCAGCTAAATAGATATGCCTTTTCGTGTTCCCAACCCTGTCTCCACTGATCTGCTGGCATAATGTGAATCCGCTCCACCCACACTCTCTGCACTCACCGAGGCAATGGTTAATAAAGAGTTAAAGAAGCTGTCTGTGTCCGTGCACAGGGACTAGAACACAATGGTGTTTGTCGACCGTGTATTCAGAGGCTGAGTTGTTGACTAGGAGGTTCCACTGACTCAGTGGGTTGGAGTGTGGAGCATCCAACACCATGGTTGTGGGTTAATATCCCGCATGGGTTTCTTATTCTGCATAAATATTTTAACTTTCAACTGTCAGAGGTAAAAAGAGTCTACTTATGACCATATTAACGGTATTATATTTTAGAAAGGTGTTTGAAGCCAACCCGGGTTGTATGTCTGTGTATGACTCCGCTCCCCATGAGAGAGCTGGTGTTAGCAGGTATATTTCAGGAGGAATGCCCACGGCCCATCTGCGTAAGCTGCTAAAGGCTATATCTGTTACCCAGCTAACCAGACACCAGGGCACACGGTCTGGGCCCACAGCAAACTCTGCTGCACTCTCTCTTTGATCTCTCTCTCTTTCTCTCTCTAATCTCTCCGTCTCTGCTCTCTCTCTTGTTCTCTCTTTCTCTCTCTCTGCTCTCACTCCCCCCTCTCTCTCTCCCTCTCTCTCTGTCTCTCTGCTCTCTCTCTCTGTCTCTCGCTCTGCTCTCACTCTCCTCTCTCTCCCTCTCTCTCCCCCTCTCTCTCTCTCTCTCTTTCTCTCTCTCTCTCTCTCTCTCTCACAGGCTATATTTGATCTCTCTAGCCTCTAGGGTAGGGGGTGAGTGTCCTGACTCTGACTCAGACCTGGGGGTTGTACTGGTCTGGGATATCTTTGTACCGCGCTAACTCGTTCCCCCCATACCCCATAATTCTCCCCACGTTCCACCACTGAAGGTTAGGGGGATCCACACTTTATGTGCAGCCTCCTGTTTGTTGTTTTAGTGTCCGGTGTCTCCTCCACCCCCTCCTCTGGTTCAGGCCTCTGGGAAGAATGAAAGACTACTTTGCCTGGCCTGATGTGTGTACACTAGGAAGACTGGAAGTAGAAGTAATCACCCAGCGCTATGCTAACGCTAAACTAAACTAGGCTACGTCGTCCCCTGCCACCTGTGGCACATGGTACTTCCCAGAATGTTCCATTGCGTTCCGAGACGTTGCCCAGGAGACGTTGGGAATGGGAATGGTTAACAGCTGTTTGGACCGATGCCCTGTCCACCACAGGAACCCCGGCTGTATGTAACGCTGTACAGTATTCTTGAATCCCGGAGCAGGGAATGAGATCTGGGATTAGACTACAACACCATGTCTATCTGTTGAGACAGAGAAGGCCATTTAAGACATCCTTGTCTAAAGGATCACTAAACTATCCTCAGCAACTTGCTTTGAATTTAAACCCAGCTGAAGAAACTTAGATACGCTATTTCAATATATTGAGCTAAAAACCTTCTTAGTCAGACTTGAATGCCAACTAGACCAAAACCACCAGTTCTAGGAACATTTGACCAATCTGCTCTAAACTAACAGAATTTTGACAAAATCTTAAAGGGAAAATTCCCAATTTATTGATAATTTCTGTACCTTGGAAATAGTCTGACTGCAATGTACGATGAGTCTTTGATTCATTGGCTATATTCACCACTTGCTAACACATCCTATAATACCCCAAAACAACGGAGGCTCAGTCATCAGTGCTTCATGTCCGTTAGTCTAACAGTTCACACATTAATCCCAGACTTTATAAAGTCAATAATAAATAAATAACAGAGGCATTTGGACACGATGGGCCTTGTGGTCTGTAATGGAGTCGTGTGGACACAAGTGGTGTTTACAACACTGGTTGGGTCAGAGTGGACTCATCAGAGAGACACCTTAACTCTGAACAACCCCAGCAAAGAGGCACTTAGCCTTATTGTGTGGGTGGTAGTCTGATGTTAATTGCACATTTTGACTGGAGGGTTAATCTTCTATTTTTAACATGTCACATAAAAGTGGGTATAGTGTATTTTGTGAGGCCGAGGGGATGGATGGGTTGGGTTGGATTGGGTAAGGCTGGTGATTGGGTAAGGCTGGTGATTGGGTAAGGCTGTTGATTGGGTAAGGCTGGTGATTGGGTAAGGCTGGTGATTGGGTAAGGCTGGTGTGGTTTGCTACAGTGCTGGGTTGATCCAGTGGAGGGGGAACTCCGGTGCAGGCATTTCGGACTGTCAGATGATTGTCAGATGTCCAGAACCAAAGGGCAGCACCCACGCAGCACCCACTCCAAGCTGCATTTCGATGGTAACCTGAAATTTCACAACACCCCCGGGTATATTTTTACTGTGTCTGTTGGAACTTTATCATTTAATTAAATATACACTATTCTCGTGTATATGGGTGTGTGTGTGGGGGTGGAAGTGTTTAACCAGAAGTCCCCACAAGAATAGTAAACAAACAAAAAATGTACCAACTGGGTACATTTTGTTAGTCCCCACAAGGTAAAATATTATTTTTAGGGGGTTAAGGTTAGAATTAGTGTTAGGGTTAGAATTAGGGTTTGTTTTAGGGTTAGGTTTAGGTTTAGGTTTATTAAGGTTAGGTTTTGGGGTTAGGGTAAGGTTTAGGGTTAGGGGTTATGGAAAATAGGATTTTGAATGGGACTGAATTGTGTGTCCCCACAGGGTTAGTTATACAAGGTGTGTGTGTGTGTGTGTGTGTGTGTGTGTGTGTGTGTGTGTGTGTGTGTCAGGCATCCTTGTATTGCGGTATAGTGAGATATAGTAAAGGTATTTGTTAGTGTATGATCGTCATTTTGTGATGTCATGGAGATTCCACTGTAGGGGAAATGAACATGCATGGACAACAGTGGACAGTCTCTCCTCTCCTCATATACTCTCTGTTGTTATTTATACCATAAGTACCCATTGGAGTGCAACAAGCACGGTTGCCATGGGTTCCCACATAACCAGCCGCCTCAGATCAAAGCAGGGGTTCCGTGTTCCGGTACTCTGACTTCTTAACAGGAAAATGATGGTGGGAGAAGAGTGAAAGAGAGAAGAACATCAATAACCTCTCGCTGCCCAGGATAATGAGAATGGAAGACAGCTAGCTACAAAGCCTACAATTACTGTGTGATTGACCTCGATAAATAAAGAGGATATTTTCCTTTAACTGCCTGTTTTGCCTCTCAGGGAGGGAGGGAGGAAGGGAGGGAGGGGAAGGGAGAGAGTGATAGAGAGCAAAGGAGATGTTTAAAGTGAAACAGACTGAAGGAGAGAGAGGAGGTTAGAGGTAAAATGAGAAAAGGAGGGAGAGGGAGGGAACGCAAGGGGAGCAAAGGAGAGATAAAGAGTGCTAGAAAAACAAGGAGAGATGAAGCAACAGAGAAAAGAGAGAGAGCAAGGTAAACAATGAGAAAAAGAGATACCAAAGAGAGAGAGAGACTGTTTGTCTTCGCCATTGTTCTGTCAGGTTGGTTATTAAAGCCTACTGCTCCACAGTACCAGCTTTTATTAGGTATCTGATGGCTAAATTATAGCCTCCCTCTCTCTCGCACTCTCCCACCTCCTCACGCCTATGTCACTGGTATATCCCTCTAAGAGTAGATTAGAGGGAAAAATCATCACTAATAAGGGGTTGAGGACAGAGACTAACTCAGTGTATGAGACCGATAAATAACTAATGTTATGTAAAAAATAAAAAATAAACACCCCCGTTCCAGTCTGCATCTGTCTGTCAGGCAGTTGCTGCCTGCTGCCGTGCTTCTTCTCCCTGACAGTTTGACAGTATTTAGAGATCAAGTGTGGCTCCGCTGACAAAGTGTGAGTGTCAAAACAGCCCTGTGTTAACAGCAGAGAGTGGAATGAAGAGGAGTGGTGGAGAGGAGAGACTCAGAAAGTGGTGTATTTAGTCTAACTGGCTGCTGTGCAGTTGCGTCGCTACAATTAGCATAAACTTGGGTAATGTTGAACTTTGGTTGCTAGCTCTCCTTGGGACCGTTAAGTCGCTGTGTATGTCCTTGTGTCTCATCTCCTCCTTTCATTGAAAATTACTGGTCACCAGTAGTTAGGTCACTGATTATCTCAGTTACATGTGAGAGGTAACTGCTAATCTTAGGTTTGTGTCCTGTCCAGAAACACGTCCTACCCCCTAGATCTGATTATGTGAAAAGATTGGATAGGTGTGAGCTATATGGCAAAATATACACCCAGCCTATCAGGGATAAGATGAAACTACTACCATACCTATCCAAATCTTTCAGATCTACATTAAGTACTGCGGGGATGGGGCTAAGGGTTGCTTCAGGATGGGGCCTTGACCTCTTTGTCGATCTGTTTCTACTCTATGATAGTGCTCAGGAATGATGGGGCTTTGACTTTGCAATCGATGGAGCTCTCTACTGGCTAGTGGTGTTTACATGGTGTCAGGTTCTGCCCTGATACAAACAGAAGTAACAAAAGTAAACAAATTAAAAAACAGTACAGCTATGGAGTTCAAACATTACATTTGACATTTTAGGCTTGACTGAATGCTGACTCTGTTGGAAGCCCACTTCAGTGTTTTTGTAAAAATAAAATGGCTGACATTGTGGCTGTGTGGTTACTCTGGGTCATTGTAACTGTTATAGGCTACCTGTGTACTAATTGAGAGCTGTTGCCTTGGCAATGAGGAGAAGTGTGAGGATCACTAATGAAAGGTTGAAATGAGAGGTGAGATTCCGTGAGATGTCTTACCGTCTTTAGATCCAAACCCTGAATTAAACGTCTAACTTGACATAGAAACAAAACAGTATCTGACGACAATGACACAACACTTCTGAAAGAAAGTCTCCTTGAAGAGTAGTCATCACTTTCTGCTGTTTAAATGGGTTCTTGTAGAAGCGAGACTTGGCTCTTTCACACTGGGAATCTGTTCTCTCCTTGTCTGCAATGATTGGAGAAGACTTCACAGGTGGAAACCATGTGGTGGAAGCTCATCATCAGGCTGGATTTCACCTGGTCAGTTCATTCAGATCAGAGCAATGAAGCAGAGGAAAGAAGAGCAGATGGAAATGAAAACATGGAGAAAAAGTGGTCATGAATAAGGCCTATGTGGAGGGCATACGGTGGCTGTGGAGAATACGTTTTAGAGAAGAGAGAGAGGGTTGGAATACAATTTTTTATTGGCATAGGTGAAGGAAGTCATTTTAAGTTCAGAGGAATCCTTCAAGGGAGACTTTCCAGAAAAAACTCTCGGGGATCTTTTTGTGAGAAAGATTGCCCCAGCGGTGGACAACTCCCATCTTTACTGCCTGCTTGCCAGCTCTAGCCGAACCCAGCGACGTGTGCCAGTTAGCATATTGTACAAGGCCTTTACAACTAAGAGAAATAAAACTAAACTTTTCTAATCAAAACATATTTACAGTAGCCTAGCATACTTAGCATGAAGCAAACACACTCTATTAGGCACCCACAAAATGCCTCAGAAGTTCATTTATAAGGCCTTATGATACATTAGTGCATTGTAACACTAATTGAAGTGTGTATCAGAATACACGTGACATTTTGGATGGTCTTCTTTCTTTTTTCATGCATTTTTTATTTTTGTTGATGGGCCCTATAGTAAAGACATGTCATTTAACGATAATAAATGTATCACCTTTTACCTTCGGTATGAACACGACCAGTCATGATGTCTTCATCTTATTGTCAAGCAAATCACTTGAAAACATAGGCTACCTGCGCATGTTGGTCCACTCCACAATAAATCCTGCATCCAAACAGTGCACTGTACAATGGCGCCATTGATCAATGGAAATACCTTTTTGTCAGCAAGGTAGGAAGAAAAGTTCAGACACCTGAAAAGTTGTTGAAATATGGGACTGTCAAGTGCAGCCAAATGGGGGGGGGGGGGAATAGTTTAAACCGTGACACAGAGTTGGGGCTGTTGGTTTCTTTTGGAATATGCTTTTATTTTTTAATTTACCACTGTAGCAGTACAAATTGAATTTTAAACATATACACTCTTAGAAAAAAGGGTTCTTAAAGGGTTCTTCGACTGTCCCCATAGGAGAACCCTTTTGGGTTCCATGTAGAACCCTCTTTGACAGCCGAAGAACCCTTAAAGGTTCTAGATAGCACTTTTCTTTCTAAGAGTGTAGGAGAATGGTTCAATTACCTTCTGGTGTGTATTCTAAATGGTTATCTGGATATTGGAAAGTACCCATTGCTTCAGTTAGTAGCTACATAAAGCCGGGTGAATGGCTGCATCATTTTGAAAAAGAAGCTGGGTGAAATGGAGAGGAGAGAACAGAAATGGCCTCAGTAGTCCAAAGTAACCCGAGGGCTAATCCAGCCAGAGGTCAGACAATGATGCTCTCAGTCTGAGTCAGACAAGCTATTCTGGGCTTCCCACTCTTCTGTAACGGGCTCTGGGATTGGGCGCTCCACTCTGTGTTGTGCGTGGTTATTGGCTAAACACGTTATTCTTGGGCAACTTGTTCACTATGGCCCTTGAGCAAGGCACTTAACTTTAATTGGCTCCAGGGGTGCTGTGCTACTATGGCTGACCCTGTAAAACAACACATTTCACAGCTACTAAGTGATAATAATGATATATACAGCATGCAGTACATATATTTGTTTTATTGTTCGTTAGTGCTGTACTGTAACATATAGTGTTGTGTTTCCAAGTCTTTCAGAGAGGTGGCCTGATTGGGGATAGTACTGTTAAATACTATGTTTCTAGGGCACTTGGGGTCAGATCCTACTCTAACATTCAGGGATCACTCAGGGAACAGTCAGGGAACGCTCGGGGAACGCTCGGGGAACGCTCGGGGGACACTCAGGGAACAGTCAGGGAACGCTCGGGGAACGCTCGGGGAACGCTCGGGGGACACTCAGGGAACAGTCAGGGAACGCTCGGGGAACTCTCAGAACTCTCGGGGAACACTCAGGGAACAGTCAGGGAACGCTCGGGGAACACTCTGGGAACACTCAGGGAACACTCAGGGAACAGTCAGGGAACGCTCGGGGAACTCTCTGGGAACACTCAGGGAACACTCAGGGAACAGTCAGGGAACGCTCGGGGAACTCTCTGGGAACACTCAGGGAAACATTTGTCCTATTTTATGCTTCATCACACCCCCAATATAGCACTTCAGTTGATGAGTTACTGTACATAATACAGACCCTCCACACGCGTGCGCTCGTCCTCGTGCACATACACAGAGAATAGGCTCAGAGGGGCACCTTACCCCTTCACCTTTGAACCCCATTATGTCCTCTGAAGGCCCCAGTGCTCTGGTTTCAATGTTTTCCGATACACACAGGTGACAGCTGGTCTGGGGAGGCGTCTTCTGTTACAGAGAGACAGAGAGAGAAAAATATTTGTCTAATCACCAGCTACTGTACAAGGTTAATAGGTTAAATATATGAGAGGCTAATTCTGTGAGGCTAAGATGCAATTGAAAGATTGAATCAAAAGATTAACCAAAAGATCCTCATTGCCAGTAGTGGGGAA
>NW_027258907.1:0-48046 GCF_045791955.1 Oncorhynchus clarkii lewisi | reverse complement strand
CCCTCTCTCTCTAATGTATATCTCTCCCTCCCCTCTCTCTCTAATGTATATCTCTCTCTCCCTCCCCTTTCTCTCTCTCTAATGTATATCTCTCTCCCCCTCCCCGTTCTCTCTCTCTAATGTATATCTCTCTCCCTCCCCTTTCTCTCTCTCTCTAATGTATATCTCTTTCCCTCCCCTTTCTCTCTCTAATGTATATCTCTCTCCCTACACTTTCTCTCTCTAATGTATATCTCTCTCCTTCCCCTCTCTCTCTAATGTATATCTCTCTCCCTGCCATCTCTCTCTAATGTATATCTCTCTCCCTCCCCTCTCTCTCTAATGTATATCTCTCTCCCTGCCCTCTCTCTCTAATGTATATCTCTCTCCCTCCCCTGTCTCTCTAATGTATATCTCTCTCCCTGCCCTCTCTCTCTAATATGTATCTCTCCCCCTCCCCGTTCTCTCTCTCTAATGTATATTTCTCTCTCCCTCCCCTTTCTCACTCTCTAATGTATATCTCTCTTTCCCTCCACTTTCTCTCTCTAATGTATATCTCTCTCCCTCCCCTTTCTCTCTCTCTAATGTATATCTCCCTCCCCTCTCTCTCTAATGTATGTCTCTCCCTCCCCTCTCTCTCTAATGTATATATCTCTCTCCCTCCCCTTTCTCTCTCTCTAATGTAAATCTCTCTCCCCCTCCCCGTCTCTCTCTCTAATGTATATCTCTCTCCCTCCCCTTTCTCTCTCTCTAATGTATATCTCTTTCCCTCCCCTTTCTCTCTCTAATGTATATCTCTCTCCCTATACTTTCTCTCTCTAATGTATATCTCTCTCCTTCCCCTCTCTCTCTAATGTATATCTCTCTCCCTGCCCTCTCTCTCTAATGTATATCTCTCTCCCTCCCCTCTCTCTCTAATGTATATCTCTCTCCCTGCCATCTCTCTCTAATATGTATCTCTCTCCCTCCCCTTTCTCTCTCTCTAATGTATATATCTCTCCCTCCCCTTTCTCTCTCTCTAATGTATATCTCTCTCCCTCCCCTTTCTCTCTCTCTCTAACGTATATCTCTCTCCCCCTCCCCGTTCTCTCTCTCTAATGTATATTTCTCTCTCCCTCCCCTTTCTCACTCTCTAATGTATATCTCTCTCCCTCCCCTTTCTCTCTCTCTAATGTATATCTCTCTCCCTCCCCTTTCTTTCTCTCTAATGTATATATCTCTCCCTCCCCTTTCTCTCTCTCTAACGTATATCTCTCTCCCCCTCCCCGTTCTCTCTCTCTAATGTATATTTCTCTCTCCCTCCCCTTTCTCTCTCTCTAATGTATATATCTCTCCCTCCCCTTTCTCTCTCTCTAATGTATATCTCTCTCCCTCCCCTTTCTCTCTCTCTAACGTATATCTCTCTCCCCCTCCCCGTTCTCTCTCTAATGTATATCTCTCTCCCTCCTCTCTCTGTCTAATGTATATCTCTCTCCCTGCCCTGTCTCTCTAATGTATATATCTTTCCCTCCCCTATCTCTCTAATGTATATCTCTCCGTCCCATCTCTCTCTAATGTATATCTCTCCATCCCCCCTCTCTCTAATGTATAACTCTCCCTCCCCTCTCTCTATAATGTATATCTCTCCCTCCCCTCTCTCTCTAATGTATATCTCTCCCTCCCCTCTCTCTCTAATGTATATCTCTCCCTCCCCTTTCTCTCTAATTATATCTCTCCCTCCCCTCTCTCTCATGTATATCTCTCCCTCCCCTCTCTCTCTAATGTATATCTCTCTCTCCCTCCCCTCTATCTCTAATGTATATCTCTCTCTCCCTCCCCTCTCTCTCTAATGTATATCTCTCTCCCTGCCATCTCTCTCTAATGTATATTACTCTACCTCCCCTCTCTCTCTAATGTATATCTCTCTCCCCCCTCTCTCTCTAATGTATATCTCTCTCCCTTTCTCTCTCTCTAATGTAAATCTCTCTCCCTCCCCTTTCTCTCTCTCTAATGTATATCTCTCTCCCCCTCCTCGTTCTCTCTCTCTAATGTATATTTCTCTCTCCCTCCCCTTTCTCACTCTCTAATGTATATCTCTCTTTCCCTCCCCTTTCTCTCTCTAATGTATATCTCTCTCCCTACACTTTCTCTCTCTAATGTATATCTCTCTCCCTCCCCTCTCTCTCTCTAATGTATATCTCTCTCCCTGCCCTCTCTCTCTAATATGTATCTCTCTCCCTCCCCTTTCTCTCTCTCTAATGTATATATCTCTCCCTCCCCTTTCTCTCTCTCTAATGTATATCTCTCTCCCTCCCCTTTCTCTCTCTCTAATGTATATCTCTCTCCCCCTCTCTGTTCTCTCTCTCTAATGTACATTTCTCTCTCCCTCCCTTTCTCACTCTCTAATGTATATCTCTCTTTCCCTCCACTTTCTCTATCTAATGTATATCTCTCTCCCTCCCCTCTCTCTCTAATGTATATCTCTCCCTCCCCTCTCTCTCTAATGTATATCTCTCCATCCCCTCTCTCTCTAATGTATAGCTCTCCCTCCCCTCTCTCTCTAATGTACATCTCTCCCTCCCATCTCTCTCTAATGTATATCTCTCCCTCCCCTCTCTCTCTAATGTATATCTCTCCCTCCCCTTTCTCTCTAATTATATCTCTCCCTCCCCTCTCTCTAATGTATCTCTCCCTCCCCCCTCTCTCTAATGTATATATCTCTCTCCCCTCTCTCTCTAATGTATATCTCTCCCTCCCCTCTCTCTCTAATGTATATCTCTCTCTCCCTCCCCTCTCTCTCTAATGTATATCTCTCTCTCCCTCCCCTCTCTCTCTAATGTATATCTCTCTCCCTGCCCTCTCTCTCTAATGTATATTTCTCTACCTCCCCTCTCTCTCTAATGTATATCTCTCTCCCTCCCCTCTCTCTCTAATGTATATCTCTCTCCCTCCCCTCTCTCTCTAATGTATATTTCTCTGCCTCCCCTCTCTCTCTAATGTATATCTCTCTCCCTAACCTCTCTCTCTATTATGTATCTCTCTCCCTCCCCTCTCTCTCTAATATGTATCTCTCTCCCTCCCCTCTCTCTCTAATATGTATCTCTCTCCCTCCCCTCTCTCTCTAATGTATATCTCTCTCTCCCTCCCCTCTCTCTCTGATATGTATCTCTCTGCCTCCCCTCTCTCTCTAATGTATATCTCTCCCGCCCCCCTCTCTCTAATGTATATCTCTCCCTCCCCTCTCTCTCTAATGTATATCTCTCCCTCCCCTCTCTCTCTAATGTATATCTCTCCCTGCCCTTTCTCTCTAATTATATCTCTCCCTCCCCTCTCTCTCTAATGTATATCTCTCACTCCCCTCTCTCTCTATTGTATATCTCTCCCTCCCCTCTCTCTCTATTGTATATCTCTCCCTCCCCTCTCTCTCTAATGTATATCTCTCCCTCCCCTTTCTCTCTAATTATATCTCTCCCTCCCCTCTCTCTAATGTATATCTCTCCCTCCCCTATCTCTCTAATGTATATCTCTCCCTCCCCTCTCTCTCTAATGTATATCTCTCTCTCCCTCCCTTCTCTCTCTAATGTATATCTCTCTCTCCCTCCCCTCTCTCTCTAATGTATATCTCTCTCTCCCCTCTCTAATGTATATCTCTCTCCCTCCCCTCTCTCTCTAATGTATATCTCTCTCCCTCCCCTCTCTCTCTCTAATGTATATCTCTCTCCCTGCCCTCTCTCTCTAATATGTATCTCTCTCGCTCCCCTTTCTCTCTCTCTAATGTATATATCTCTCCCTCCCCTTTCTCTCTCTCTAATGTATATCTCTCTCCCTCCCCTTTCTCTCTCTCTAATGTATATCTCTCTCCCCCTCCCTGTTCTCTCTCTCTAATGTACATTTCTCTCTCCCTCCCTTTCTCACTCTCTAATGTATATCTCTCTTTCCCTCCACTTTCTCTATCTAATGTATATCTCTCTCCCTCCCCTCTCTCTCTAATGTATATCTCTCCCTCCCCTCTCTCTCTAATGTATATCTCTCCATCCCCTCTCTCTCTAATGTATAGCTCTCCCTCCCCTCTCTCTCTAATGTACATCTCTCCCTCCCATCTCTCTCTAATGTATATCTCTCCCTCCCCTCTCTCTCTAATGTATATCTCTCCCTCCCCTTTCTCTCTAATTATATCTCTCCCTCCCCTCTCTCTAATGTATCTCTCCCTCCCCCCTCTCTCTAATGTATATATCTCTCTCCCCTCTCTCTCTAATGTATATCTCTCCCTCCCCTCTCTCTCTAATGTATGTCTCTCTCTCCCTCCCCTCTCTCTCTAATGTATATCTCTCTCCCCTCCCCTCTCTCTCTAATGTATATCTCTCTCCCTGCCCTCGCTCTCTAATGTATATTTCTCTACCTCCCCTCTCTCTCTAATGTATATCTCTCTCCCTCCCCTCTCTCTCTAATGTATATCTCTCTCCCTCCCCTCTCTCTCTAATGTATATTTCTCTGCCTCCCCTCTCTCTCTAATGTATATCTCTCTCCCTAACCTCTCTCTCTAATATGTATCTCTCTCCCTCCCCTCTCTCTCTAATATGTATCTCTCTCCCTCCCCTCTCTCTCTAATATGTATCTCTCTCCCTCCCCTCTCTCTCTTATGTATATCTCTCTCTCCCTCCCCTCTCTCTCTGATATGTATCTCTCTGCCTCCCCTCTCTCTCTAATGTATATCTCTCCCGCCCCCCTCTCTCTAATGTATATCTCTCCCTCCCCTCTCTCTCTAATGTATATCTCTCCCTCCCCTCTCTCTCTAATGTATATCTCTCCCTGCCCTTTCTCTCTAATTATATCTCTCCCTCCCCTCTCTCTCTAATGTATATCTCTCCCTCCCCTCTCTCTCTATTGTATATCTCTCCCTCCCCTCTCTCTCTATTGTATATCTCTCCCTCCCCTCTCTCTCTAATGTATATCTCTCCCTCCCCTTTCTCTCTAATTATATCTCTCCCTCCCCTCTCTCTCTAATGTATATCTCTCCCTCCCCTATCTCTCTAATGTATATCTCTCCCTCCCCTCTCTCTCTAATGTATATCTCTCTCTCCCTCCCTTCTCTCTCTAATGTATATCTCTCTCTCCCTCCCCTCTCTCTCTAATGTATATCTCTCTCTCCCCTCTCTCTCTAATGTATATCTCTCTCCCTCCCCTCTCTCTCTAATGTATATCTCTCGCTCCCTCCCCTCTCTCTCTAATATGTATCTCTCTCCCTCCCCTCTCTCTCTAATGTATATCTCTCCCTCCCCCCTTTCTCTAATGTATATCTCTCTCCCTCCCCTCTCGCTCTAATGTTTATCTCTCCCTCCCCTCTCTCTCTAATTTATATCTCTCCCTCCCCTTTCTCTCTAATGTATCTCTCTCCCTCCCATCTCTCTCTAATGTATCTCTCTCCCTCCCCTCTCTCTCTATTGTATCTCTCTGTCTCTAATGTATATCTCTCCCTCCCCTCTCTAATGTATATCTCTCCCTCCCCTCTCTCTCTAATGTATCTTTCTCCCTCCCCTCTCTCTCTAATGTATCTCTCTCCCTCCCCTCTCTCTCTAATGTATCTCTCTCCCTCCCCCCTCTCTCTAATGTATAACTCTCCCTCCCCTCTCTCTATAATGTATATCTCTCCCTCCCCTCTCTCTCTAATGTATATCTCTCCCTCCCCTCTCTCTCTAATGTATATCTCTCCCTCCCCTTTCTCTCTAATTATATCTCTCCCTCCCCTCTCTCTAATGTATCTCTCCCTCCCCCCTCTCTCTAATGTATATATCTCTCTCCCCTCTCTCTCTAATGTATATCTCTCCCTCCCCTCTCTCTCTAATGTATATCTCTCCCTCCCCTCTCTCTCATGTATATCTCTCCCTCCCCTCTCTCTCTAATGTATATCTCTCTCTCCCTCCCCTCTATCTCTAATGTATATCTCTCTCTCCCTCCCCTCTCTCTCTAATGTATATCTCTCTCCCTGCCATCTCTCTCTAATGTATATTACTCTACCTCCCCTCTCTCTCTAATGTATATCTCTCTCCCCCCCCCTCTCTCTCTAATGTATATCTCTCTCCCTTTCTCTCTCTCTAATGTAAATCTCTCTCCCTCCCCTTTCTCTCTCTCTAATGTATATCTCTCTCCCCCTCCTCGTTCTCTCTCTCTAATGTATATTTCTCTCTCCCTCCCCTTTCTCACTCTCTAATGTATATCTCTCTTTCCCTCCCCTTTCTCTCTCTAATGTATATCTCTCTCCCTACACTTTCTCTCTCTAATGTATATCTCTCTCCCTCCCTCTCTCTCTCTAATGTATATCTCTCTCCCTGCCCTCTCTCTCTAATATGTATCTCTCTCCCTCCCCTTTCTCTCTCTCTAATGTATATATCTCTCCCTCCCCTTTCTCTCTCTCTAATGTATATCTCTCTCCCTCCCCTTTCTCTCTCTCTAATGTATATCTCTCTCCCCCTCCCTGTTCTCTCTCTCTAATGTGCATTTCTCTCTCCCTCCCTTTCTCACTCTCTAATGTATATCTCTCTTTCCCTCCACTTTCTCTATCTAATGTATATCTCTCTCCCTCCCCTCTCTCTCTAATGTATATCTCTCCCTCCCCTCTCTCTCTAATGTATATCTCTCCATCCCCTCTCTCTCTAATGTATAGCTCTCCCTCCCCTCTCTCTCTAATGTACATCTCTCCCTCCCATCTCTCTCTAATGTATATCTCTCCCTCCCCTCTCTCTCTAATGTATATCTCTCCCTCCCCTTTCTCTCTAATTATATCTCTCCCTCCCCTCTCTCTAATGTATCTCTCCCTCCCCCCTCTCTCTAATGTATATATCTCTCTCCCCTCTCTCTCTAATGTATATCTCTCTCTCCCTCCCCTCTCTCTCTAATGTATATCTCTCTCCCTGCCCTCTCTCTCTAATGTATATTTCTCTCCCTCCCCTCTCTCTCTAATGTATATCTCTCTCCCTCCCCTCTCTCTCTAATGTATATCTCTCTCCCTCCCCTCTCTCTCTAATGTATATTTCTCTGCCTCCCCTCTCTCTCTAATGTATATCTCTCTCCCTAACCTCTCTCTCTAATATGTATCTCTCTCCCTCCCCTCTCTCTCTAATGTATATCTCTCTCTCCCTCCCCTCTCTCTCTGATATGTATCTCTCTGCCTCCCCTCTCTCTCTAATGTATATCTCTCCCGCCCCCCTCTCTCTAATGTATATCTCTCCCTCCCCTCTCTCTCTAATGTATATCTCTCCCTCCCCTCTCTCTCTAATGTATATCTCTCCCTGCCCTTTCTCTCTAATTATATCTCTCCCTCCCCTCTCTCTCTAATGTATATCTCTCCCTCCCCTCTCTCTCTATTGTATATCTCTCCCTCCCCTCTCTCTCTATTGTATATCTCTCCCTCCCCTCTCTCTCTAATGTATATCTCTCCCTCCCCTTTCTCTCTAATTATATCTCTCCCTCCCCTCTCTCTCTAATGTATATCTCTCCCTCCCCTATCTCTCTAATGTATATCTCTCCCTCCCCTCTCTCTCTAATGTATATCTCTCTCTCCCTCCCTTCTCTCTCTAATGTATATCTCTCTCTCCCTCCCCTCTCTCTCTAATGTATATCTCTCTCTCCCCTCTCTCTCTAATGTATATCTCTCTCCCTCCCCTCTCTCTCTAATGTATATCTCTCGCTCCCTCCCCTCTCTCTCTAATATGTATCTCTCTCCCTCCCCTCTCTCTCTAATGTATATCTCTCCCTCCCCCCTTTCTCTAATGTATATCTCTCTCCCTCCCCTCTCGCTCTATTGTTTATCTCTCCCTCCCCTCCCTCTCTAATTTATATCTCTCCCTCCCCTTTCTCTCTAATGTATCTCTCTCCCTCCCATCTCTCTCTAATGTATCTCTCTCCCTCCCCTCTCTCTCTATTGTATCTCTCTGTCTCTAATGTATATCTCTCCCTCCCCTCTCTAATGTATATCTCTCCCTCCCCTCTCTCTCTAATGTATCTTTCTCCCTCCCCTCTCTCTCTAATGTATCTCTCTCCCTCCCCTCTCTCTCTAATGTATCTCTCTCCCTCCCCTTTCTCTCTAATTATATCTCTCCCTCCCCTCTCTCTCTAATGTATGTCTCTCTCTCCCTCTCTCTCTAATCCCTGCATCTCCCTCCATGTTTCTCTCTCCATTACCCCTTCTCCTTTCACCTACATTGAAATTACATTCACTTTCTACTCTCACTCTCCCAACAACATCTCATAGTTTCGCTTAGAAGTGATGTAGTATGAATAAACGCGTATGTTTGACGGATGAATTCCACGCGTTTTACAGGTTTGATTCTGCATGGTAACGGGGTTGAAACAGGAACAGCTCAAAGTTGAACAGTTTAAGCATTACTTCCGAGCGGTTACGGTTAGGGCTGTGGTTTGGGGATGGCTTAAAACAAAGTAATACAAATGACACACTATCACCATCAGGTATCATCCGTATTCTTACTATTCTCGACCGTTTGCCAGGGGTCTGTGAACTGCTGTAGCTCAGTGGTCTGAGCAGCACTCTTCGGCTCCGAGGATCACGACTTTGCACGTCCAAAATCAAAGTCTGTTTCTTGTGATCAGGCTCCTCTCTCCCTTCCCCTCCCCTCCCTCTTTCAGCCAGGAATAAGTGGCGTCCGTCGGACCCCCAGATCATCTCGGAGGGTCTGTATGCCATCGCTGTGGTGCTGAGTTTCTCCCGCATCGCCTACATCCTGCCAGCCAACGAGAGCTTCGGCCCCCTCCAGATCTCCCTGGGCCGGACGGTGAAGGACATCTTCAAGTTCATGGTGATCTTCATCATGGTGTTTGTGGCCTTCATGATCGGCATGTTCAACCTCTACTCCCACTACCTGGGAGCCAAGTACAACCCTGCCTTCACCACGTGAGTGGGACCACACACCCACACGCGCATCTTCAACCTCTACTCCTACTACCCGGGGGCCAAGTACAACCCTAGCTTCTCCACTTCAAAATCACATACTGTTCACATACACTTTGCATCGTATTAGTGTGTAGAGAGATAGAAACTCAGCCTTACTTTCTTTCTATCAAAGCTCTCTTCTGAAACGACAGGTGTAAGCAGTGTCTGGCTACATCTCTGGCCAGTTTATTAGTAGACATCCGCCATGATGTTTTCTGGAATCTTGCCAGTCCTTTCACATCAGTGATGACAAGCAAAATTGGGACTCATTCAATGTCCGTCTGTTGTTTTTAGCAACGTTGCTTTGTGATATAAATCATCTTTACTCTGAGGCAGGCTCATTTAGGAACCTTTTGTCACGATTTATCTTAGAGAGAGAAGGCACACACATTCAGACACTGTCAGTCCTCTTCCCTCCTCTCCTCTCCTCCTCTCCTATCTCCTCTCCTCCTCTCCTATCTCCTCTCCTGTGTCATATGACTCAGACTGAAAGTTTCCACGCAATCATCTTTTAGTCACTTTGCTAATGGGTTTTGAGTCCAGCCTGCCTGTCAGTCAGTCAGTCTGTCGGTCAGTCAGTCAGTCTGTCCATCTGTCAGTCAGTCAGTGTGTTTTAAGTTGTGAGTTAGAGAACCGTGGCGTGTAGGATGGGTTCTGCTTGGCTGATCACTTAGAACTGCCAGTCTGCTGAGGTGGTATACATCACTTCTACTCCCTCACACAGGATACGCAGTGTCAGGGCTATATTTTGGACTCTAAGGCCCAATTAGTATTGTCTAAGTGTTGTTGATGTGTTTCTACCCAAACACGAGTTAGATCAGTCTGTAATAAGAAAGGCTTTGCCTTGAAACATAATTGGGATTTGTTTCTGATGTCAGTTTTGGGGATATTTTTCCACAAATATTTTTACCTCTTGAATTGCTAGTGTCAGCTGTTATGAGTCAACTCTTCTATTGAAAAGTTGTTACTCATGCCACAAGGGGTCAGTATGACTCCAGTTCTGACTCGGCTTGCATCAGAAAAAAACAATAACAGTTGAGTTCGTCTATATTTGAAGGTGTCAACATACATTCCGTCACTCCTTTCTATGTTGCTGTGTGTGTGTGTGTGTGTGTGTGTGTGTGTGTGTGTGTGTGTGTGTGTGTGTGTGTTATTGCTCTGTGTGATTAAGTATAGTTGACAGGGAAGGTTTTGATGGAGGATGGTAGCGAGGGCTGGGTTGATGGCTCTGGTGGTGATGGAGGCAGGTGTCAGTGATAATGATACCCCAGGTGGAGGCACGTTGAGTGGGTGCCAGGGTGAGGGTGAACGAGGGTCTCTGGAGGATGGCTTGAGGGTTCAGACTGCTGAGGTGATGAGATTGTCTCTATGTTCTAGTCAGCCATGCATGACAAATGCTCCACAGACCGATGAAGGCTAGAGGAGGAAAGTAGGAATGAGTATGGAGTGGAGAGATGGGATAGAAAGACTAGAGGGAGAAGGAGAGCAGCAGAGGTGGATTTTTGGCTGGCTCAGTGAGGGAAACTGGCCAGAGCCACCGACACTGGAGGAGAGGTGAGAGAGAGGAAATTAAAGAGGGAGAGGAAGAAAGAGAGAGACCTACAGATGCTGGTTCCTAATTTGGCTGAGTTTCTCGAAGCAGGAAAATAATCCTGCAGCAATAAGAAATGTGAATAATTTGTTGATTAGAATTCAAATACATTTTTTAAGTGAAAATTACAAACTTTAGAAGCTTTTTTAAACCTTGAATACACTACAAGTTTGCATGTCATGAAACAACAGGATGATCAAATTAAGATACGCATCTGTGCACAGACACAGAGAAAAATATGAATGAGGGAGAGGGCAAAACCAAGAAACAGAGAGATATTATCATGTTTTGGGATGAAGTGAGAGAGGCAGAGTGGAGAGATAAAGAGATGAGAATGATACAGAGAGAGGGGTTTAGAGGGAGCCGTAATCAAATCAAATCAAATCAGATCACATTTTATTGGTCAGATACACATGTTTAGCAGTTCTTATTGTGGGTGTAGCGAAATGCTTGTGTTCCTAGCTCCAACAGTGCAGTAATATCTAACAATTCACAACAATAAAGACAAATCTAAAAAATAAAATAAATACGTCAAGCTAAGGATATATAGACATAAAATGAGTGATAGAAGGAAAAAAGGAGAGAGGGACTGAGATGTTGAGAGATGGCACGGAGAGTTTGAGAGTGATATAGCGGTTGAGAGATGGCACGGAGAGTTTGAGAGTGATATAGCGGTTGAGAGATGGCAGGGAGAGTTTGAGAGTGATATAGCGGTTGAGAGATGGCAGGGAGAGTTTGAGAGTGATATAGAGGTTGAGAGATGGCAGGGTGAGTTTGAGAGTGATATAGAGGTTGAGAGATGGCAGGGTGAGTTTGAGAGTGATATAGAGGTTGAGAGATGGCAGGGAGAGTTTGAGAGTGATATAGAGGTTGAGAGATGGCAGGGTGAGTTTGAGAGTGATATAGAGGTTTAGATAGAGGGATCAGAGTGAAGGAGAGTGGTCATTAACTCCTATGGATATGTGATTGGGGATGTGTCATGATCTGTCATGCCAGTCAAACACATCATCATTTCAATATGATGTTGAGAAACACAGGGGCAGCAGTGAACAAGAGGGGGGGTGGAGAGAGAGAGAGAGTGGGGGATTGGGAGAGAGAGGGTGGGGGGGAAAGAGAGAGAGAGAGAGTGGGGGTTGGGAGAGAGAGGGTGGGGGGGAAAGAAAGAGAGAGAGAGAGTGGGGGGTTGGGAGAGAGAGGGTGGGGGGAAAGAGAGAGAGAGAGTGGGGGGTTGGGAGAGAGGCGGGTGGGTGGGGAGAGGGAAAGAGAGAGAGTGGGGGGTTGGGAGAGAGGGGTGGGTTGGGAGAGAGAGAAAGAGAGGAGGTTGGGAGAGAGGGAAAGAGAGGGGGTTGGGAGAGAGGGAAAGAGAGGGGGTTGGGAGAGAGGGAAATAGAGAGGGGTTGGGAGAGAAACGTGGGTTTGGGAGAGAGGGAAAGAGAGAGAGAGTGGGGGGTTGGGAGAGAGGGGGGGTTGGGAGAAAGGGAAAGAGAGAGAGAGTGGGGGGTTGGGAGAGAGAGGGTGGGGGGGAAAGAGATAGGGAGAGAGTGGGGGGTGGGTGTGGAGAGAGGGGGGGTGGGTGTGGAGAGGGAAAGAGAGAGAGTGGGGGGTTGGGAGAGAGGGGGGTTGGGTGGGGAGAGGGAAAGAGAGAGAGTGGGGGGTTGGGAGAGAGAGGGGTGGTTGGGAGAGAGGGAAAGAGAGGGGGTTGGGAGAGAGGGAAAGAGAGAGGGGTTGGGAGAGAGGGGGGGTGGGTGGGGAGAGGGAAAAAGAGAGAGTGGGGGGTTGGGAGAGAGGGGGATGGGTAGGGAGAGGGAAAGAGAGAGAGTGGGGGGTTCGGAGAGAGTGGTAGGGTTGGGAGAGAGGGAAAGAGAGAGAGTGGGGGGTTGGGAGAGAGGGGGGGTTGGGAGAAAAGGAAAGAGAGCGAGAGTGGGGGTTTGGGAGAGAGGGGGGGTTGGGAGAAAGGGAAAGAGGGAGAGAGTGGGGGGTTGGGAGAGAGAGGGTGGGGGGAAAGAGAGAGAGAGAGTGGGGGGTTGGGAGAGAGAGGGGTGGTTGGGAGAGAGGGAAAGAGAGGGGGTTGGGAGAGAGGGAAAGAGAGGGGGTTGGGAGAGAGGGAAAGAGAGAGGGGTTGGGAGAGAGGGGGGGTGGGTGGGGAGAGGGAAAGAGAGAGTGGGGGGTTGGGAGAGAGGGGAGGTTGGGAGAGAGTGGGTGGGGAGAGGGAAAGAGAGAGAATGGGGGTTGGGAGAGAGAGGGGGGTGGGTGGTGAGAGGGAAAGAGAGAGAGTGGGGGGTTGGGAGAGAGAGGGGGGGTTGGGAGACAGGGAAAGAGAGAGAGAGTGGGGGGTTGGGAGAGGGGGGGGTGGGTGGGGAGAGGGAAAGAGAGAGAGTGTGGGGTTGGGAGAGAGAGGGTGGGGGGGAAAGAGAGAGAGAGAGTGAGAGTGGGGGGTTGGGAGAGGGGGGGGTGTGTGGGGAGAGGGAAAGAGAAAGAGTGTGGGGTTGGGAGAGAGGGGGGTGGGTGGGGAGAGGGAAAGAGGGAAAGAGAGAGAGTGGGGGGTTGGGAGAGAGAGGGGGGGTTGGGAGAGAGGGAAAGTGAGAGAGAGTGGGGGGTTGGGAGAGAGGGAGGGTATGCGGGGAGAGGGAAAGAGAGAGAGTGGGGGTTGGGAGAGAGGGGGGGTGGGTGGGGAGAGGGAAAAAGAGAGAGTGGGGGGTTGGGAGAGATGGGTGGGTTGGGAGAGAGGGAAAGAGAGGGGGTTGGGAGAGAGGGAAAGAGAAGGGGTTGGGACAGAGAGGGAAAGAGAGAGGGGTTGGGAGAGAGGGGGGTGGGTGGGGAGAGGGAAAGAGAGAGAGTGGGGTGTTGGGAGTGAGGGGGGGTGGGCGGGGAGAGGGAAAGAGAGAGAGTGGGGGTTCGGAGAGAGACGTGGGTGTTACGTTCCCCAGTTTGTGTTGTAGTTTGTGTACTTGCATGTGTTTATTTCAGGAAATGGCTTCCTGAAATCCCTCAAGCAGCTGATTGGTCGACTCCAGGGCTAATTGGAGAGCTGACCCCGCCCCCTCGTCAAGACACAGCTGTCTCCAATTATACATTCATTCTGAAGCTATATAAAAGCCAGTGTTCTGTTCAGGAGAGAGAGATTTTTGGAGGTAGGGATTACTGAGAGAGATTTTTGGAGGTAGGGATTACTGAGAGAGATTTTTGGAGGTAGGGATTACTGAGAGAGATTTTTGGAGGTAGGGATTGCTGAGAGAGATTTTTGGAGGTAGGGATTACTGAGAGAGATTTTGGAGGTAGGGATTGCTGGGAGAGATTTTGCTGGAGATTTGCTGGGAGGTCATTGCAGAGCGATTGTTTGTCATAGAGAGATTTTGGAGGTAGGGATTACTGTGTGATTTTGCTGGGAGTTCATTGCTGAGAGCTGGTATGTTCTGTGAGTTTGTTGCTCAGGTAGAGCTTATTTGATGTCCTTTGTTTTTTAGTTTGTTTGTGAAATTGTTTAATATTCTGTTTCATTTGTTCCCAGGGGGGGAAGTGGAAGGCACCTTGGGAGTGCTTAGGCAAGAGGCCCGCGGGCATACATATACCCGTAGTATATTCACTGTCTAGGCACACTAGGTAAGACCTGGGCGGACCACCCCCTGTATTTTGGTTAGGGCACCAGGTGGTGCTAAATTAGGTAAGTAGTGGGTAGGCAGGTAAGATAGGAGAGGGGGGGGCTTTGAGATTTACTTTCTTTGCTTTGGTTCCGTCCAGCCCCTTTTCCCCATATTACCGTGTACAGGAATAAAGTCCTTGTAAAACGGTACCACATTCTGCCTGTTGTCATCCTTACTCGCACCTACAGTCCATACCTTTTTCACTTCACAGAGAGTTTAGTTGTAGCAGGGTGTTGCGTTCCCTCTTCATAGAGGCGTGCGTAACAGTGGGTTTGGTAGAGAGGGAAAGAGAGAGAGAGTGGGGGGTTGGGAGAGAGGGGGGGTTGGGAGAAAGGGAAAGAGAGAGAGAGTTGGGGGTTGGGAGAGAGAGGGTGGGGGGGAAAGAGAGAGGGAGAGAGTGGGGGGTTGGGAGAGAGGGGGGGTGGGTGGGGAGAGGGAAAGAGAGAGAGTGGGGGTTTGGGAGAGAGAGGGGTGGTTGGGAGAGAGGGAAAGAGGGGGTTGGGAGAGAGGGAAAGAGAGAGGGGTTGGGAGAGGGGGGGGTGGGTGGGGAGAGGGAAAAAGAGAGAGTGGGGGGTTGGGAGAGAGGGGGATGGGTAGGGAGAGGGAAAGAGAGAGAGTGGGGGGTTCGGAGAGAGTGGTAGATTTGGGAGAGAGGGAAAGAGAGAGAGTGGGGGGTTGGGAGAGAGGGGGGGTTGGGAGAAAGGGAAAGAGAGAGAGAGTGGGGGGTTGGGAGAGAGGGGGAGTTGGGAGAAAGGGAAAGAGGGAGAGAGTGGGGGGTTGGGAGAGAGAGAGTGGGGGGTTGGGAGAGAGAGTGGGGGGTTGGGAGAGAGAGTGGGGGGGTGTGGGGAGAGGGAAAGAGAGAGAGTGTGGGGTTGGGAGAGAGGGGGGTGGGTGGGGAGAGGGAAAGAGGGAAAGAGAGAGAGTGGGGGGTTGGGAGAGAGAGGGGGGGTTGGGAGAGAGGGAAAGTGAGAGAGAGTGGGGGGTTGGGAGAGAGGGGGCTTTCGAGAGAGGGAAAGAGAGGGGGTTGGGAGAGAGGGAAAGAGAGAGGGTTGGGAGAGAGGGGAAGAGAGAGGGGATGGGAGAGAGGGGGGGTGGGTGGGGAGAGGGAAAGAGAGATAGTGGGGGGTTGGGAGAGAGGGGGGTGGGTGGGGAGAGGGAAAGAGAGAGTGGGGGGTTGGGAGAGAGAGGGGGAGTTGGGAGAGAAGGAAATAGAGAGAGAGTGGGGGGTTGGGAGAGAGGGGGGGTGGGTGGGTGGGGAGAGGGAAAGAGAGAGAATGGGGTGTTGGGAGAAAGGGGGGTGGGGGGGGGTTGGGAAAGAGAGGGTGGGGGGGAAAGAGAGAGAGAGAGAGAGTGGGGGGTTGGGAGAGAGAGGGGGGGTTGGGAGAGAGGGAAAGAGAAAGAGAGTGTGGGGTTGGGAGAGAGGGGGGCTTGGGAGAGAGGGAAAGAGATGGGGTTGGGAGAGAGGGAAAGAGAGAGGGGTTGGGAGAGAGGGGGAAAGAGAGAGGGGTTGGGAGAGAGGGGGGGTGGGTTTGGGAGAGGGAAAGAGAGAGAGTGGGGGGTTGGGAGAGAGAGGGGGGCTTGGGAGAGAGGGAAAGAGATTGGGTTGGGAGAGAGGGAAAGAGAGAGGGGTTGGGAAAGAGGGGGAAAGAGAGAGTGGGGGGTTGGGAGAGAGGGGGGGTGGGTTTGGGAGAGGGAAAGAGAGAGAGTGGGGGGTTGGGAGAGAGAGAGGGGCTTGGGAGAGAGGGAAAGAGATGGGGTTGGGAGAGAGGGAAAGAGAGAGGGGTTGGGAGAGAGGAGTTGGGAGAGAGGGAAAGAGAGAGGGGTTGGGAGAGAGGGGGAAAGAGAGGGAAAGAGAGAGACAGCGTGGCATTGAAGAAAGGTAGCGAGGAAGAGAAAGGTAAAGATGGAAAAGAAGGGTAGATAAAGAGAAACAGACCTACTGTGTGCTCAGGTGAGTCTCCTGATGGAGCAGAGGAGCAGGGTTTGGACTGCACACACGGTAGAGGTGAGTCACCACACCAGTGTGTTCTTTTGTGTGTGTATGTGTGTGACAGCTGCAGCCTGACAGCCTATCCTAGGGTGGTTGGAGAACAGGGGGAGAGAAGACACTACAAGCCACATATTGGTGTCTTGTATTCCTCCCCCCCTGTCTCCTCCCTCTGTCAGTTAGGTGTTCTCCTGAGGGTCCTGGCACCTACTGTGACCAGTCGTTAGGGAACTAGACAGAAGTCTTTAATGATGGATCCCACCTGGTACCCACATCTACTGAACTGCTCTCTGTGTGAATAGGAAGCGTAGCAGGAGGCAGAGACTGACCAAATTGTTCACAGTGGGTGAGGAGAGGTTAGACAGAGAAATCATCAAGAGAGAGGATTACTGTATATATCTGCAGACCAGTTGGGATGTCAGTGTATGTGTCATAAACTTCTATTGTCAATCCATTTCTATCATTTTCCCTGCCTAATAATATGTCAATCCATATCTATCCATTTCCCTGCCTAATAATGTCAATCCATATCTATCCATTTCCCTGCCTAATAATATGTCAATCCATATCTATCCCTTTCCCTGCCTAATATGTCAATCCATATCTATCCCTTTCCCTGCCTAATATGTCAATCCATATCTATCCCTTTCCCTGCCTAATATGTCAATCCATTTCTATCCCTTTCCCCTGCCTAATATGTCAATCCATATCTATCCCTTTCCCTGCCTAATATGTCAATCCATTTCTATCCCTTTCCCTGCCTAATAATGTCAATCCATATCTATCCATTTCCCTGCCTAATAATATGTCAATCCATATCTATCCATTTCCCTGCCAAGTAATATGTCAATCCATTTCTATCCCTTTCCCTGCCTAATATGTCAATCCATTTCTATCTCTTTCCCAGCCTAATAATATGTCAATCCATATCTATCCATTTCCCAGCCTAATAATATGTCAGTCCCTTTCCATGCCTAATAATATGTCAATCCCTTTCCATGCCTAATAATATGTCAATCCCTTTCCCTGCCTAATAATATGTCAATCCATATCTATCCATTTCCCTGCCTAATAATATGTCTATCCATTTCCCAGCCTAATAATATGTCAATCCATTTCTATCCCTTTCCCTGCCTAATATGTCAATCCATTTCTATCCCTTTCCCTGCCTAATATGTCAATCCATTTCTATCTCTTTCCCAGCCTAATAATATGTCAATCCATATCTATCCCTTTCCCTGCCTAATAATATGTCTATCCATTTCCCAGCCTAATAATATGTCAATCCATTTCTATCCCTTTCCCAGCCTAATAATATGTCAATCCATATCTATCCATTTCCCTGCCTAATAATATGTCAGTCCATTTCTATCCATTTCCCAGCCTAATAATATGTCAGTCCCTTTCCATGCCTAATAATATGTCAATCCATTTCCATGCCTAATAATATGTCAATCCATTTCCCTGCCTAATAATATGTCAATCCATTTCTATCCATTTCCCTGCCTAATAATATGTCAGTCCATTTCCATGCCTAATAATATGTCAATCCATTTCCCTGCCTAATAATATGTCAATCCATTTCCCTGCCTAATAATATGTCAATCCATTTCCCTGCCTAATAATATGTCAATCCATTTCCCTGCCTAATAATATGTCAATCCATTTCCATGCCTAATAATATGTCAATCCATTTCCCTGCCTAATAATATGCCAGTCCATTTCTATCCCTTTCCCTGCCTAATAATATGTCAATCCATTTCCCTGCCTAATAATATGCCAGTCCATTTCCCTGCCTAATAATATGTCAGTCCATTTCTATCCCTTTCCCTGCCTAATAATATGTCTATCCATTTCCCAGCCTAATAATATGTCAATCCATTTCTATCCCTTTCCCTGCCTAATATGTCAATCCATTTCTATCCCTTTCCCTGCCTAATATGTCAATCCATTTCTATCTCTTTCCCAGCCTAATAATATGTCAATCCATATCTATCCCTTTCCCTGCCTAATAATATGTCTATCCATTTCCCAGCCTAATAATATGTCAATCCATTTCTATCCCTTTCCCAGCCTAATAATATGTCAATCCATATCTATCCATTTCCCTGCCTAATAATATGTCAGTCCATTTCTATCCATTTCCCAGCCTAATAATATGTCAGTCCCTTTCCATGCCTAATAATATGTCAATCCATTTCCATGCCTAATAATATGTCAATCCATTTCCCTGCCTAATAATATGTCAATCCATTTCTATCCATTTCCCTGCCTAATAATATGTCAGTCCGTTTCCATGCCTAATAATATGTCAATCCATTTCCCTGCCTAATAATATGTCAATCCATTTCCCTGCCTAATAATATGTCAATCCATTTCCCTGCCTAATAATATGTCAATCCATTTCCCTGCCTAATAATATGTCAATCCATTTCCATGCCTAATAATATGTCAATCCATTTCCCTGCCTAATAATATGCCAGTCCATTTCTATCCCTTTCCCTGCCTAATAATATGTCAATCCATTTCCCTGCCTAATAATATGCCAGTCCATTTCCCTGCCTAATAATATGTCAGTCCATTTCTATCCCTTTCCCTGCCTAATAATATGTCAATCCATTTCTATCCCTTTCCCTGCCTAATAATATGTCAATCCATTTCTATCCATTTCCCTGCCTAATAATATGCCAGTCCATTTCCCTGCCTAATAATGTCAGTCCATTTCTATCCCTTTCCCTGCCTAATAATATGTCAATCCATTTCTATCCATTTCCCTGCCTAATAATATGCCAGTCCATTTCCCTGCCAAATAAATATGTCAGTCCATTTCTATCCCTTTCCCAGCCTAATAATATGTCAGTCCATTTCTATCCATTTCCCAGCCTAATAATATGTCAGTCCCTTTCCATGCCTAATAATATGTCAATCCATTTCCATGCCTAATAATATGTCAATCCATTTCCCTGCCTAATAATATGTCAATCCATTTCTATCCATTTCCCTGCCTAATAATATGCCAGTCCATTTCCCTGCCTAATAATATGTCAGTCCATTTCTACATAGTGTTGTGTGTATTGACAAGGACATTAGTGATGGGTCGAGTATCACGCCATCGTAAGGACGTTTGTCATGTGACCCCTGGGTCAGAGGACAGGGATTCAATGCATGGCCTGTCATACGGTGATATGAATTCTGTTCTACATGAAAACACTCTCCTTCTAGAGAGATAATGTCCTGTACGTACTGGGTCCTGCAGTATACTGAGATGATACTGGACATATTGCTATGTGATGAGAGATGTTTGGCTTGACGTTTAGTTTTATAACTACAGTTATTGCATATCATGGGACTAGAGAACACACAAACAGCAAGAGCGAGGGAGAGGTCTTTGAAGTTAAGAAGTGTTTTCCGGTCTTCTCGGAAAGATGAGAAGTTCACTCTGAGGAGATACCAGTAAACTTCACTGCCGAGGGTGTGTGGATTTGTGTGTGCTCTCAGCTCTGAAAGTGGAAAGGACACACACAGGCTTTCTGTCATCATTTCTCCTCCCTTTTCTCCCTTCCTCCAGCTCTGCCACTGATTGAATATGTATTTACAGAACTGAGGCCAAATGTCTGTGTTCTTTAGGCTCAGTGTTTGTTTTGCTTATTCAAAAGCCCCTCAACCAGAAAGTTAGCTAGAGCACTGTGGCTAAAAGCAGGACTGGATTGAACTGGACTGGGCTGGACTGGACTCAGCTTCAATTCTGAGCTTATAAATTGCAGCAAAATCCTCTTAGTGATCTGTTCTAAAATGTGACAGTAGAATTGGCATTCATTGAGCTGTCCTGGTGGGGGGATAATGTCCTGGTGGGGGGGATAATGTCCTGATGGGGGGGCTAATGTCCTGGTGGGGGGATAATGTCCTGGTGGGGGGATAATGTCTTGGTGGGGGGATAATGTCCTGGTGGGGGGGGATAATGTCCTGGTGGGGGGATAATGTCCTGGTGGGGGGGATAATGTCCTGGTGGGGGGATAATGTCCTGGTGGGGGATAATGTCCTGTTGGGGGGATAATGTCCTGGTGGGGGGATAATGTCCTGGTGGGGAGGATAATGTCCTGGTGGGGGGGAAAATGTCCTGGTGGGGGGATCATGTCCTGGTGGAGGGATAATGTCCTGGTGGGGGATAATGTCCTGTTGGGGGGGATAATGTCCTGGTGGGGGGATAATGTCCTGGTGGGGAGGATAATGTCCTGGTGGGGGGGAAAATGTCCTGGTGGGGGGATAATGTCCTGGTGGGGGGATAATGTCCTGGTGGGGGGATAATGTCTTGGTGGGGGGATAATGTCTTGGTGGGGGGATAATGTCCTGGTGGGGGGGATAATGTCCTGGTGGGGGGATAATGTCCTGGTGGGGGGGGGATAATGTCCTGGTGGGGGGGGGGGATAATGTCCTGGTGGGGGGATAATGTCCTGGTGGGGGATAATGTCCTGTTGGGGGGGATAATGTCCTGGTGGGGGGATAATGTCCTGGTGGGGGGGATAATGTCCTGGTGGGGGGATATGTGAACTCTTTCATCAGTGCCAGCTCATAAACTCTATAAATTACACCATACTGTGGTTTAAAGACTCACCTGGAGAGAGTGTGTGTGTGTGTCTGTCTGTCTGTCTGTCTGTCTCCTTCCTTCCTTCCTTCGTTCCTTCCTTCCCCAGGGTGGAGGAGAGCTTTAAGACCCTGTTCTGGTCCATCTTTGGTCTGTCGGAGGTGATCTCTGTGGTCCTGAAGTATGACCATAAGTTCATAGAGAACATTGGTTATGTGCTCTACGGGGTCTATAACGTCACCATGGTGGTGGTTCTACTCAACATGCTCATCGCTATGATCAACAGCTCCTACCAGGAGATAGAGGTCAGTCCTATTAATACCTCATTCATATAAAGGTCAGTCTTATTAGTAACTCATTCATATAAAGGTAATTCTTATTAATAACTAATTCATATAGACATCGTTCTTATTAATAACTAATGCATATAGACGTCGGTCTTATTAATATATCATTCATATAAAGGTCAGTCCTATTAATAACCCATTCATATAGAGGTCAGTATTTTTAATAACTGATTCATATAAAGGTCAGTCCTATTAATAACTCATCCACATAGAGGTCAGCCCTATTAATGACCCATTCATATCTCAGAAGTCAGTCCTATTAATAACGCATTCATATAGAGGTCAGTCATATTAATAACCCATTCATATAGAGGTCAGTCCTATTAATAACTCATTCATATCTCAGACGTCAGTCCTATTAATATCCCATTCATTTAGATGGTAAGTCCTATTAATAACTCATTCATGTAGAGGTCAGTCCTATTAATAGTCAGTCCTATTAGTAACTCATTCATATATAGGTCAGTCCTATTAATAACTAATTCATATAGAGGTCGGTCTTATTAGTAACTCATTCATATAAAGGTCATTCTTATTAATAACTAATTCATATAGACATTGGTCTTATTAATAAATCAATCATATAAAGGTCAGAATTTTTAATAACTCATTCATATAGAGGTTAGTCCTGTTAATAACCCATTCATATTGAGGTCAGTCTTATTAATAATTCATTCATATAGAGGTCAGTCCTAATAATAACTAATTCATATAGAGGTCAGTCCTAAAAATAACGCATTCATATAGAGGTCAGTCCTATTAATAACTCATTTATATCTCAGACCTCAGTCCTATTAATAACTCATTCATGTAGAGGTCAGTCCTATTAATAGTCAGTCCTATTAGTAACTCATTCATATATAGGTCAGTCCTATTAATAACTCATTCAAATAGAGGTTTGTCCTAATAATAACTCATCCATATAGAGGTCCGTCCTAATAATAACCTGTTCATATAGAGGTCAGTCCTATTAATAACTCATTCATATAGAGGTCCGTCCTATTAATAACCCATTCATATAGAGGTCAGTCCTATTAATAACTCATTCCTATTGATATAAAGGTCAGTCCTATTAATAACCCAGTCCTATTAATATAGAAGTCAGTCATAATAATAACCCATTCATATAGAGGTCAGTCCTATTAATAACCCATTCATATAGAGGTCAGTCCTATTGTGTATGTGACAAATAAAATTTGATTTGATTTGATTTGATTTGATTTGATTAATAACTAATTCATCTGAAATTATTCAATTTTGTATGTTAATGTATAATCCTAGTAGTGTCCTTTTAATTTAAGACATGTTTAGTCAAAGCAATGTACAGTATATTTAATGTGAAATATTGTTAATCACATGTGCCTGTGCAATGATGCAACCAATATGCGTGTGTTTACGTTTGTGCATCCATTTGTTTGTTTGTGTCCGTTTCTACACGCGTGTTTGTCCCCTCTAGACAGATGCAGATGTAGAGTGGAAGTTTGCCCGTGCCAAGCTGTGGATGTCCTACTTTGACGAGGGTCGTACTCTGCCTGCTCCCTTCAACATGGTGCCGTCTCCCAAGTCCTGGTATTACCTGGTCCTCCGCACCAAGGCCGGCCTTGTTCACCTCTGCAAGGCCAAGGACCTTCGCCACGACAACGAGCTGGAGATGGGCATGCTCAACTCACGATTCAAGGCCAGAGGGGAGAGGACAAAGGTCAAAAGTCAAACCCTAATTGTGTCAATAGATATTGTAGATGCTAGTAAGAGTTTGACCTGATACGAAGCTATTTTCATAATAAGATGATAAGACATTTAAAAAATGGGTTTTGTTTGTTAACCAGGTGAGAATTTGATCCTGGGTAAATCTGTCTTCCCAAGACACAGCTGAACGTCCAGGGTGGGAGGCTGAAAGACGGGCCTCAAAGAGCATAGGGGGTTTAAAGGGTGTGTGTTTGTGCGTGTGTTTTTATGTGTGTGGTTGTGCATGTGTTTTTATGTGTGTGTGTGTCTGTCACCAGGTCTCAACCCAATTGAACACTTATGGGAGATTCTGGAGCAACATCTGAAACAGCGTTTTCCACCACCATCAACAAAACAACAAATTATGGAATTTCTCGTGCAAAAATGGTGTTGCTTCCCTCCAATAGAGTTCCAGACACTTGTAGAATCTATGCCAAGGCGCATTGAAGCTGTTCTGGTGGCTCATGGTGGCATAACACTCTATTAAGACACTTTATGTTGGTGTTTCCTTTATTTTGACAGTTACTGTCACGACTTCTGCCGAAGTCGAAGCCTTTCCTTGTTTGGGCGGTGTTCGGCAGTCGACGTCGCTGGTCTTCTAGCCATCGCCGATCCATTTTTCATTTTCCATTTGTTTTGTCTCGTTTTCCCACACACCTGGTTCTCATTTCCCTCATTATGTGTTGTGTGTTTAACCCTCTGTTTCCCCCATGTCTTTGTGTGGTATTGTTTATTATGTTTTCATGTATGCGCACATTAGGCTGGTTGTACTGAGTTATGTTCAACCTGTATTTGTATTTCGTGTTCATTTGTGCCATGTGCTTTTGGTTCGCCAAATAAAAGGCTCCGTTTTGCTACCAAATATCTGCTCTCCTGCACCTGACTTCCTACAGCCCTTCAAGCATATCTTGACAGTTACCTGTTTTTCAAATGCTTCAGGATGTATCATAGAACTGCATCTATGGGTATGCAGAGACCTAATGGCTTGACTATGGAACAGAACTGAGCAGGAGGTGAGCAATCGATACATAGACTCACACTACACCTCTGGAAAATCAGCAAAATGTCAAGTGAGATTGTGTGTGTGTGTGTGTGTCTGTACGTGCGTGCGTGCAGTCGTGTGTGTCTGTGGGAGTGTGTGAGTGCATGAGTTAGTGTGTGGGTGTCTGTCTGGGGTTTCAGGAGCCATTGCAGTTTGGTGTCATGCCATGCCATTGACAATACCAAGCTTAGCAGCCTTACGAGGGGGGGGTTGTGTGTGTGTGTGTGTCTGAGGGTATCTCCTGCCAAAATGAAAATAAGGACACTAAATAAAGCTAATAGAGGACAATAAAACCAGGTCAGTGTTAGTTAGCATAGCAGAGAGTACTTGTTATTTTGTTTTAAAAAAATGTGGACCTTTATTTAACCAGGCAAGTCAGTTAAAAGCAAATTCTTATTTACAATGACAGCCTACTTGTAAAGACCCCCGGCCAAACCCTCCCCTAACCCGATACACATTATTCCATGGTCACAGGAATCATGTTTGCACCACACAATTAAATATAACATATAATTAATTACATTTAACATGTCAAATGTTTTTCGGAGAATTTCCATCTAATATGACAGAAATTGAAAGGAGGGTGAGACAAAAATGGAGGGAAATGCACAATAGCAGTCTGGTCGACATTCATGCCCTCACTGAGGGTAACACAGACCGTGGGGGTACAAGCTAGACCAGCCTTGATTGTTATTTTCTATGGTTTACATATCTATATCTGACTCATCTGGCTTTCATGCTCTCTAACCTCCTCTCTAAATTCTCATGTTGTGTTGTTGTGGCTGACTTCTCCTCATATACAGCACATGTTGTGTTGTTGTGGCTAACTCCTCATCTATAGCTCGTGTAGCTGTGGCTGACTTCTACTCATGGACCCAGCAAAAAAAGAAACATCCTCTCACTTTCAACTGCGTTTATTTTCAGCAAACTTAACATGTGTAAATATTTGTATGAACATAACAAGATTCAACAACTGAGACATAAACTGAACAAGTTCCACAGACATGTGTCTAACAGAAATGGAATAATCTGTCCCTGAACAAAGGGGTGGTCAAAATCAAACTAACAGTCAGTATCTGGTGTGGCCACCAGCTGCATTAAGTACTGCAGTGCATCTCCTTCTCATGGACTGCACCAGATCTACCAAGGGTCCTGCAAGTTCCCGGACATTTCTGGGGGAAATGACCCAAGCTGTCACGCTAGTCGAAATCGTGGAAATGACCGGACCAAGGTGCAGAGTGGTGAGCGTACATTTTTCTTTATTATAAATGTCGCCAACAAAACAAGAAACAACAAAAACGAACGTGAAGCTTACTAGGGCTATACAGGCCACTAATAAAGACAACTACCCACCAATACAAAAAAGGGAAAAAAGGCTGTCTAAGTATGATTCCAAATCAGAGACAAGGATAGACAGCTGTCCCTGATTGAGAACCATACCCGGCCAAAACATAGAAACACAGAACATAAGAGTTTCCCACCCGAGTCACACCCTGATCAAACAAACATAGAGAATAAAAGGATCTCTACGGGCAGGGCGTGACACTAGCCCTCACCCTCCGATCCAACAGGTCCCAGACGTGCTTAATGGGATTGCGATCCGGACTCGTTGCTGGCCATGGCAGAACACTGACGTTCCTGTCTTGCAGGAAATCATGCACAGAAAGAGTAGTATGGCTTGTCATGCTGGAGGGTCATGCTGTAGGGTCATGTCAGGATGAGCCTGCAGGAAGAGTACCACATGAGGGAGGAGGATGTCTTCCATGTAACGCACAGCGTTGAGATTGCCTGCAATGACAACAAGTTCAGTCCGATGATGCTGTGACACACCGCCCCAGACCATGACGTACCCTCCACCTCCAAATCGATCCCGCTCCAGAGTACAGGCCTCTGTGTAATGCTCATTCCTTCGACAATAAACGCGAATCCGACCATCCCCCCCCTGGTGAGACAAAACCGTGACTCGTCATTGAAGAGCACTTTTTGCCAGTCCTGTCTGGTCCAGCTATGGTGGGTTTGTGCCCATGGGCAATGTGTTGCCGGTGATGTCTGGTGAGGACCTGCCTTACAACAGGCCTACAAGCCCTCAGTCCAGCCTCTCTCGGCCCATTGCGGACAGTCTGAGCACTGATGGAGGGATTGTGCGTTCCTGGTGTAACTCGGGCAGTTGTTGTTGCCTTCCTGTACCTGTCCTGCAGGCTAACTTCTCATATTTATATAATGTTATGTTGTTGTGGCTAACTCCTCCTCATATGTAGCTCATGTTGTTGTTTCTAACCGGTCATCAAGTATAGCTCATGTTGTTGTGGATGACTTCTCCTCATATGTAGCTCATGTTGTTGTTTCTAACTGGTCATCAAGTATAGCTCATGTTGTTGTGGATGACTTCTCCTCATTTATAGGTCAGGTTGTGGCTAAATTCTCCTCATATATAGTTAATGTTGTGTTGTGGCTAACTTCTCCTCAATTACAGCTTATGTTGTGTTGTTGTGGATAAATCTTTCTTGTGTATAGCTCATGTTGTTGTGAAAAACTTCTCCTCATATATAGCTCATGTTGTGTTGTTGTGTCTAACTCCTCATGTATAGCTCATGTTGCTGTGGCTAAATTGTTCTTCAATATAGCTCATGTTGTTGATGCAGACTTCTCCTTATATAAAGCTCATGTTGTGTTGTGGCTAACTCCTCCTCATATATAGCTCATGTTGTGTTGTTGTGGCTAACTCCTCATTTATAGCTCATGTTGTCTTGTTGTGGCTAACATCTCCTCATATGTAGCTCATGTTGTGTTGTTTTGGCTGACTTCTCCTCATATATAGCTCATGTTGTGTTGTTGTGGCCAACTCCTCCTGTATAGCTCGTTGTGTTGATGTGGCTAACTTCTCCTCATATATAGCTCATGTTGTGTTGATGTGGCTAACTTCACCTCATATATAGCTCATGTTGTGTTGATGTGGCTAACTTCTCCTCAGATATAGCTCATGTTGTGTTGTTGTGGCTGACCTCTCCTCATATATAGCTCATGTTGTTGTGGCTGACATCACCTCATTTATAGGTCATGATGTGGCTAACTTCTCCTCATATATAGCTCATGTTGTTTTGTTGTGGCTAACTTCTCATATATACCTCACGTTGTGTTGTTGTGGCTGACTCCTACTCCTGTATAGCTCATGTTGTTGTGGCTGACTTCTCCTCATTTACAGCTTGTGTTGTTGTGGATATCTTCTCCTCATTTACAGCTTATGTTGTCTTGTTGTGGCTAACTCCTCCTCATGTATAGCTCATGTTGTTGTGGCTATCTTGTCAACAAATGTGGCTCATGTTGTGTTGTTGTGGCTAACTTCTCCTCATATGTAGTTCATGATGTGTTTTTGTGGCTGACTCCTACTCCTGTATAGCTCATGTTGTTGTGGCTGACTCCTTCTCATGTATAGCTCATGTTGTTGTGGCTAACTACTCCTCATATATAGATCATTGTTTGTTGTTGTGGCTAACTTCTCCTCACATATAGGATGTGTTTTTGTGGCTAACTCCTCATGTATAGCTCTTGTTGTTGTGGCTAACTTGTCAACAAATATAGCTCATGTTGTTGTGGCTGACCTCTCCTCAAATATAGCTCATGTTGTGGCTAACTTCTCCTCATTTATACCTCATGTTGTGGCTAACTTCTCCTCATGTATAGCTCATGTTGTTGTTGAGAACTTCTCCTCATATATAGTTCATGTTGTGTTGTTGTGGCTGACTTCTCCATATACAGTATATCTCATGTTCTGTTGTTCTGACTGACTTCTCCTCCTCATATATAGCTCATGTTGTGTTGTTGTGGCTGAATTCTCCTCATATTTAGCTCATGTTGTGTTGTTGTGGCTTACTTCTCATATATATATCATGTAATGCTGTTGTGGCTAACTCCTCCTCATATATAGCTCATGTTGTTGTTTCTAACTTGTCCTCAAGTATAGCTTATGTTGTTGTGGCTGACATCACCTCATATATAGCTCATGTTGTGTTGTTTTGGCTAACTCCTCCTCATATATAGCTCATGTTGTGTTGTTGTGGCTAACTTCTCCTCATATATAGCTCATGTTGTGTTGTTTTGGCTAACTCCTCCTCATGTATAGCTCATGTTGTGTTGTTATGGCTGACTTCTCATGTACAGTATACCTAATATTGTGTTGTTGTGGCTAACTTCTCTTCATATACATGAACAATATAAATAAATACTAACTAAAGTCAAGGTTGATCACCTGTCTTCTGTAGTTGTTCATGCGTACTGTATACTGAATACTTGTATATCCTGCCTACTGAATTTTGAATACTAGTTGTTCCTGCCTACTGAATATTGAATACTAGTTGTTCCTGCATACTGAATATTGAATACTAGATGTTCCTGCATACTGAATACTAGTTGTTCCTGCATACTGAATATTGAATACTAGTTGTCCCTGCAATCTGATTACTGAATACTAGTTGTTCCTGCATACTGAATGCTGAATTCTTGTCATTCCTGCCTACTGAATATTGATTACTAGTTGTTCCTGTATATTGAATACTTTTCATTCCTGCCTACTGAATATTGATTACTAGTCGTTCCTGCATATTGAATACTAGTTGTTCCTGCATACTGAATATTGAATACTAGTTGTTTCTGCATACGGAATATTGAATACTAGTTGTTCCTGCATACTGAATATTGAATTATATTTGTTCCTGAATGCTGAATACTAGTTGTTCCTGCATACTGAATATTGAATACTAGTTGTTCCTGCATACTGAATTTTGACTATTAGTTGTTCCTGCAACCTGAATACTGAATACTAGTTGTTCCTGCATAATGAATTTCGGAATACTAGTTGTTCCTACATACTGAATATTAAATACTAGTTGTTCCTGAATGCTGAATACTTGTTGTTCCTACATACTGAATATTGAATTCTATTTGTTCCTGAATGCTGAATACTAGTTGTTCCTGCATACTGAATATTGAATACTAGTTGTTCCTGCATACTGAATTTTGACTATTAGTTGTTCCTGCAACCTGAATACTGAATACTAGTTGTTCCTGCATACTGAATTTCAGAATACTAGTTGTTTCTGCATACTGAAATTATAATTTATTTATTTTAATTTTACCCCCTTTTTCTCCCCAATTTCGTGGTATCCAATTGTTAGTAGTTACTATCTTGTCTCATCGCTACAACTCCCAACTCCCGCACCTGGCGACCTGGTCAGCTCGCACTGCGCCCGGCCCGCCACAGGAGTCGCTAGTGCGCAATGAGACAAGGATATCCTTACAAGCCAAACCCTCCCTAACCAGGATGACGCTAGGCCAATTGTGCGTCGCCCCATGGACCTCCCGGTCGCGGCCGGCAGCGACAGAGCCTGGGCTCGAACCCAGAGTCTCTGGTGGCACAGCTAGCACTGCGATGCAGTGCCTTAGACCACTGCGATGCAGTGCCTTAGACCACTGCGCCACCCGGGAGGCTGCATACTGAAATTTGAATAGTATTTGTTCCTGCATACTGAATTTCGGGAATACTAGTTGTTCCTGCCAATACCAGCACCTGGATTTAGAGCAGGGCTCTCCAACCCTGTTCCTGGTGAGCAACCCTCCTGTAGGTTTTCACTCCAACCCTGTTCCTGGAGAGCTACCCTCCTGTAGGTTTTCACTCCAACCCTGTTCCTGGAGAGTTACCCTCCTGTAGGTTTTCACTCCAACCCTGTTCCTGGAGAGCTACCCTCCTGTAGGTTTTAACTCCAACCCTGTTCCTGGAGAGCTACCCTCCTGTAGGTCTTCACTCCAACCCCAGTTGTAAGTAACCTGATTCAGCTGATAAACAAGCTAATTATTAGGATCAGGTTTTCTGTATTATGGTTTGAGTGAACCTACAGGACGGTAGCTGTGTAGGAACAGGGTTGGAGAGCCCTGATCTAGATGATGTGCTGTGCACAGGGTTTCTTCTGTTTATATATGTATAACTCATGTTGTGTTTTTGCAGGGTGAACGCTACATGGCCCATGGTCGACTACGAGAGGAGTACACTCTCAGACAACCTATCAAACACCCTACCAGATACCAGGTAAGTAAGTAAGAAAGAAAGAAAGAAAGAAAGAAAGAAAGAAAGAAAGAAAGAAAGAAGAGGGGTGTGGGAGGGTAATGGAAGAGAACAAGTCAGAGGGAAATGGGGGGCACAGAAGGAAAGAGAATGATAGAGCCAGGGAGAAATAGACAATTATCGAGACAGATACAGTGCCTTGCGAAAGTATTCGGCCCCCTTGAACTTTGCGACCTTTTGCCACATTTCAGGCTTCAAACATAAAGATATAAAACTGTATTTTTTTGTGAAGAATCAACAACAAGTGGGACACAATCATGAAGTGGAACGACATTTATTGGATATTTCAAACTTTTTTAACAAATCAAAAACTGAAAAATTGGGCGTGCAAAATTATTCAGCCCCCTTAAGTTAATACTTTGTAGCGCCACCTTTTGCTGCGATTACAGCTGTAAGTCGCTTGGGGTATGTCTCTATCAGTTTTGCACATCGAGAGACTGACATTTTTTCCCATTCCTCCTTGCAAAACAGCTCGAGCTCAGTGAGGTTGGATGGAGAGCATTTGTGAACAGCAGTTTTCAGTTCTTTCCACAGATTCTCGATTGGATTCAGGTCTGGACTTTGACTTGGCCATTCTAACACCTGGATATGTTTATTTTTGAACCATTCCATTGTAGATTTTGCTTTATGTTTTAGATCATTGGATCACTTGGTTCACAAGTTGGTTCATAATCCACCTGTTTCCCTCCTTCAAAATGCATACAAAGGAATCCCAAAAGTTGACAATAAACTTTGTTCAAAAAAGTCAAACAACGTTTCTAATCAATCCTCAGGTACCATAATATGTAAATAAACAATCACATTTAGGACGGAGAATAGTATGTTCATTACCGGAGATAAATAACGAAGTGTGGGCCCTCATCAATGCACGCCACAATACTACAGTCAAAATGGGAGCCACCTAGAAATACTACAAATTCTAGCTCATTTTTCAAAAAACAAAACTGAAACTGTTGATATCTAGGGGAATCCCTAGGAACTCCAATCTGTGAGGTATTCCTTTGATTTTCCCATAAGCAAGGATTTGGATGGGCAGACACCTAAAAAAAAAAATCTGGATGGATTCTCCTCGGGTTTTCGCCAGACATTACATTATTTTATATTTATTATTTTATTTTCAGTGTGTTTTCTATCCAATACTACCAATTATATGCATATCCTAGCTCGGTATCCGAAATACCGAATACTGCCACCGGCCCTCAAGAAGTTTTAAGCAATTTTGCCACAACTGTGGAAGTATGCTTGTCCATTTGGAAGAACCATTTGCGACCAAACTTTAACTTCCTGACTGATGTCTTGAGATGTTGCTTCAATATATCCACATAATTTTTCATCCTCATGATGACATTTGTGAAATGCACCAGTCCCTCCTGCAGCAAAGCACCCCCACAACATGATTGCTGCCACCCCCGTGCTTCACGGTTGGGATGGTGTTCTTCGACTTGCAAGCCACCCCCTTTTTCCTCCAAACATAATGATGGTCATTATGGCCAAACAGTTCTATTTCTGTTCCATCAGACCAGAGGAAATTTTTCCAAGAAGTACGAACTTTGTCGCCATGTGCAGTTGAAAATCGTGGTCTGGCTTTTTTTGGTGGTTTTGGAGCTGTGGCTTCTTCATTGCTGAGCGAGCTTTCAGGTCATGTCGATATAGGACTCAATTTACTGTGGATATAGATACTTTTGTACCTGTCTCCTCCAGCATCTTCACAGGGTCCTTTGCTGTTGTTCTGGGATTGATTTGCACTTTTCGCACCAAAGTACGTTCCTCTCTAGGAGACAGAACGCATCTCCTTCCTGAGCAGTATGACGGCTGCGTGGTCCCATGGGGTTTATACTTGCGTACTATTGTTTGTACAGATGAACGTGGTACCTTCAGGCATTTGGAAATTGCTCCCAAGGATGAACCAGACTTGTGGAGGTCTAAAAGAAACTTTGAGGTCTTGGTTGATTTCTTTTGATTTTCCAATGATGTCAAGCAAAGAGGCAACTGAGTTTGAAGGTAGGCCTTGAATATATATCCACAGGTACACCTCCGATTGACTCAAATGATGTCAATTAGCCTATCAGAAGCTTCTAAAGACATTACATCATTTTCTGGAATTTTCCAAGCCGTTTAAAGGCACATTCATCTTAGTGTATGTAAACTTCTGACCCTTTGGAATTGTGATACAGTGAATTATAAGTGAATTAATCTGTTTTAAACAGTTGTTAGGAAAATGACTTGTGTCATGCACAAAGTAGATGTCTTAACCAACTTTCCAAAACTATAGTTTGCTAACAGGAAATGTGTGGAGTGGTTGAAAAACGAGTTTTAATGACTCCAACCTCCAGTCCATGTAAACTTCCCACTTCAACTGTGAGTAAAAATACTCAAAGTGCTAGTTAAGTAGTTTTTTGGGGTATCTGTACTTTACTTTACTATTTATATTTTTCGACAACTTTTACTTTTGACTTCACTACATTCCTAAAGAAAAGGATGTGCTTTTTACGCCATACATTTTACACCCAAAAGTGTCAAACATTTCCCATGCTTAGCAGGACAGGAAAATGGTCAAATTCACACACTTATCAAGAGAACATCCCTAGTTATCCCTACAGCCTCTGATTTGGCGGACTCACTCAACACAAATACTTGGAGTGTGCCCCTCGCTATCCGTAAACTAAATAAATAATAAATCAAATGGTGCTGTCTTGTTTGGTTAATATAAGGAATGTGAAATGATTTCTACTTTTGCTTTTACTTTTGATACTTCAGTATATTTGAAACCAAATACTTTAGACTTTTACTCAAGTAGTATTTTACTGGATGACTTTCACTTTTCCTTTTTAATTTTTACATTTTTATTTAACAATTATTTAACAAGACAGTTAATTTCTATAAATGTATCTTTACCTTTACTCAAGTATGACAATTGGGTACTTTTTCAAACACTGCTTCAATGTTATTATAGTTTTTTGTTTTTATATTAGTTGTATTTCGTTATAGTTGTATACAAATGTTTCCATGTAGTTTTTTATTTAATTTCAGTTTTAGTGTTAGGGACAGAAAGTGTGAGAGGCTAGGAGCCAATTGGTATATGGTATAGTTTTGTGCGTTAATTTTACGTCACTTCTACCAACTGGGGGCAGTAAGACATACGGTGATGGGTCAGGTCATAGGTTAGGTTAGGTTAGGTCTTCTCATGACACCAATGCTACGTTGGAGTCATTCCACGTCCCTTTTGATTGGCTGGTCATTTGGTCAAGAAAACACTTGATCTGTCTAGAAACAATTGATCCATTATTGCAATACGCTTTTGGAAACCTTGAACACTCAACTTAATTATCATCACAAAATAACTTTACAAAAGACAACCTCTGTGGAAATCTGTGGTGAAACATGTTTTATTTAACACAGCTTCGAGCTGATGTTGTTGTTTCTTCCCACCCGAGTTTCCATTAGCTCAGGAAGTGCCATGTAAAACCTCAGCGGGAATCTTCGAGATAAACACGCATAATAAGTATTGTTTTGTATTCATAAAATTATTTTGGGTTGATAATTAAACTGAGTGTTCAAGGTACATATGAAAGTAGAATTTCTGAGGTTTCCAAAAGCGTAGTAATTATCAACGTGTAGATAAAGTGTTGGTACAGTTGCCCCACTGGGGTCAATTGTTCAAATGAGAACCCTATGGCTGTATGGGTTCTCAGGAGCTAAGGTTAGGTTGTGTTTAAATTATAAAATCAATCTCGATGTGACTTGGATTTAAAGGAATAGCGCAGAGACTGGTGCAAACAAAATATGTTGGAAGGTAAGTCTCTCTCCCAATCTAATACGTTTTAGCATTTGTTAGCCACCTAGCAGTTTTTCCCCTGTTAGCTAATGATAGCTATTGCTAGTTCAGGGCAGCAGGTAGCCTAGTGGTAAGAGCGCTGGGCCAGTAACCGAAATGTTGCTGGATCGAATCCCCGAGTTGACAACATAATAATCTGTCATTCTGCTCCTGAACAAGGAAGTTAACCCACTGTTCCCGGGAAGGCTGTCATTGTGTCATGAGAATTTTTATCACAATGGTTGAACTCAACTATCACTATAGCTTTGACCAATTCCCAGAAGTTTGTAAGACCCTGGTTAATGAAGAATTAGACAAAGCCCCCAGTCTGCAATAGGCTAGTTTTTTATTCAGAGAGCTCTGAAGTCAAAAACGCACACACACACACACACACACACACACACACACACACACACACACAGGTAGCCTAGTGGTAAGGGCGCTGGGCCAGTAACCGAAATGTTGCTGGATCGAATCCCCGAGTTGACAACATAATAATCTGTCATTCTGCTCCTGAACAAGGAAGTTAACCCACTGTTCCCGGGAAGGCTGTCATTGTGTCATGAGAATTTTTATCACAATGGTTGAACTCAACTATCACTATAGCTTTGACCAATTCCCAGAAGTTTGTAAGACCCTGGTTAATGAAGAATTAGACAAAGCCCCCAGTCTGCAATAGGCTAGTTTTTTATTCAGAGAGCTCTGAAGTCAAAAACGCACACACACACACACACACACACACACACACACACACACACACACAGGTAGCCTAGTGGTAAGGGCGCTGGGCCAGTAACCGAAATGTTGCTGGATCGAATCCCCGAGTTGACAACATAATAATCTGTCATTCTGCTCCTGAACAAGGAAGTTAACCCACTGTTCCCGGGAAGGCTGTCATTGTGTCATGAGAATTTTTATCACAATGGTTGAACTCAACTATCACTATAGCTTTGACCAATTCCCAGAAGTTTGTAAGACCCTGGTTAATGAAGAATTAGACAAAGCCCCCAGTCTGCAATAGGCTAGTTTTTTATTCAGAGAGCTCTGAAGTCAAAAACGCACACACACACACACACACACACACACACACACACACACACACACACACACACACACAGTTTTGTCACTTTTCTACCAGCCTTGGCAGTTTCTCGCCGTTCCTCTCCTCCCTAAATTAGAGGCCTTGGAATGGCCCTCTTTCCTGTTGTCAGCTTTTTCAGAGTTATAACCAGGTCATGTGTAGTCTAGTTGTCCTTTGTTGTCTCAACTGTCACATTGCTACATAGTAACACAATGGTCTAGTCACACACACATTATGGAATTTTGACTCTAACATATTTCATACAATTCTATGATTTCAGGGTTGAATTCTTTAGTCATTACTTTAAACATATAAATTCCTTTATCACATTGTAAATAATAATTTGTTCTTAACTGACTTGCCGAGTTAAATAAAGGTTAAATAGTTCTTATTTTATTTCCGTTTGCTAAATAGTTTTCTCATGATTCATTTTAGTTTTGTATAATAACCTAGTATAATATTTTCAGCTTTCATAACTCCAACTCTCTCCTCTCCACCTCTTCTCTCCCTTTCATATTTTCTCACCTCTCTGCACTCTCCTCCCATCCTCCTCTCCCCTCATCCCTCTCTCCACTCTCTCCTCCTACAGAAGATCATGAAGCGTCTCATTAAGCGGTATGTTCTGAAGGCTCAGGTTGACAGAGAGAATGATGACGTCAATGAAGGTGAAGATCTAATCTCATTTAACGTCGACTCTATGTAACTCACCAGATTCTGCCTGACTGGGTTGCTGTTGTGAGTGTGACTGGGTTGGTGTTGTCAATGTGATTGTAACTGGGTTGGTGTGGTCAGTGGGATTGTGACTGTGTTGGTGTGGTCAGTGTGAGTGTGACTGGGTTGATGTTGTGAGTGTGACTGGGTTGATGTTGTGAGTGCGACTGGGTTGATGTTGTGAGTGTAACTGGGTTGGTGTTGTGAGTGTGACTGGGTTGATGTTGTGACTGGATTGATGTTGTGAGTGTGACTGGATTGATGTTGTGAGTGTGACTGGGTTGATGTTGTGGTGTGACTTGGTTGATGTTGTGAGTGTGACTGGGTTGATGTGGTCAGTGTGACTGGGTTGATGTGGTCAGTGTGAGTGTGACTGGGTTGATGTGGTCAGTGTGAGTGTGACTGGGTTGATGTGGTCAGTGTGAGTGTGACTGGGTTGATGTGGTCAGTGAGTGTGACTGGGTTGATGTGGTCAGTGTGGCTGTGACTGGGTTAATGTGGTCAGTGTGACTGTGACTGGGTTGATCTGGTCAGTGTGAGGGTGACTGGGTTGGTGTTGTGAGTTTGACTGGGTTGATGTGGTCAGTGTGACTGTGACTGGGTTGATGTGGTCAGTGTGGCTGTGTGAATGTGACTGGGTTGATGTGGTCAGTGTGAGAGTGACTAGGTTGATGTGATCAGTGTGGCTGTGACTGGGTTGATGTGGTCAGTGTGACTGTGACTGGGTTGGTGTTGTGAGAGTGACTGTGACTGGGTATCTGTGGTCAGTGTGCGTGACTGGGTTTTTGAAGTCAGTGTGAGTGTGACTGGGTTGATGTGGTCAGTGTGGCTGTGACTGGGTTGATGTGGTCAGTGTGAGAGTGACTAGGTTGATGTGGTCAGTGTGGCTGTGACTGGGTTGATGTGGTCAGTGTGACTGTGACTGGGTTGGTGTTGTGACTGTGACTGGGTATCTGTGGTCAGTGTGCGTGACTGGGTTTCTGAAGTCAGTGTGAGTGTGACTGGGATGCTGTTGTCAGTGTGAGTGACAGGGTTGCTGTTGTCAGTGTGAGTGTGACTTGGTTGATGTGGTCAGTGTGAGTCCGACTGCGTTGCTGTTGTGAGTGTGACTGGGTTGCTGTTGTGAGTGTGACTGGGTTGCTGTTGTGCTTGTGAGTGACTGGGTTTCTGTTGTCAGTGTGAGTGACTTTATTGCTGTTGTCAGTGCGAGTGTAACTGGGTTGCTGTCGTGAGTGTGACTGGGTTGCTGTCGTGAGTGTGACTGGGCTGCTGTTGTGAGTGTGACTAGGTTGCTGTTGTGAGTGTGACTGGGTTGCTGTTGTGAGTGTGACTGGGTTGCTGTTGTGCTTGTGAATGACTGGGTTTCTGTTGTCGGTGTGAGTGACTTTATTGCTGTTGTCAGTGTGAGTGTAACTGGGTTGCTGTCGTGAGTGTGACTGGGTTGCTGTCGTGAGTGTGACTGGGTTGCTGTCGTGTCTGTGACTGGGTTGCTGTTGTAAGTGTGTGACTGGGTTGCTGTCGTGTGTGTGACTGGGTTGCTGTCGTGAGTGTGACTGGGTTGCTGTTGTGAGTGTGACTGAGTTGCTGTTGTGAGTGTGACTGAGTTGCTGTTGTGACTGTGACTGGGTTTCTGTTGTGCTTGTGAGTGACTGGGTTTCTGTTGTCAGTGTGAGTGACTGGATTGCTGTTGTCAGTGTGAGTGTAACTGGGTTGCTCTTGTGAGTGTGACTGGGTTGCTGTCGTGAGTGTGACTGGGTTGCTGTCGTGAGTGTGAGTGTGACTGGGTTGCTGTTCTGAGTGTGAGTGTGTATTGTATCCTACAGATCACTTTGGACTTAAAGAAGACTATTATGAGCAACATTTCAAAATGTGTTTTTTTAATTGAAGATTTGTAATGAGGTAATAGTGGACATCTCCAGGCTGATGTGTGTGTTTCTTTGCGTTTGTTTTTGTCACGTTCGTCGTATAGAGGAGACCAAGGCACAGTGTGATGAGAATACATTCCTCTTATTTATTTAACGAAGAACACTTGAAAACTTAAACTATACAAAAACAGCAAAACGAACGTGAAGCTATATATGATAAGTGCAGACACAGGCAACTAACACATAGACATAGACAATAACCCACGAAATACCCAAAGCAGATGGCTGCCTAAATATGGATCCCAATCAGAGACAACGATAAACCCCTGCCTCTAATTGAGAAACAATCTAGGCAACCATAGACATATATAAACACCTAGATGATAAACAACCCCATAAACCTACAAAACCCATAGACAGTACAAAAACACAAACATCACCCATGTCACACCCTGACCTAACCAAAACAATAAAGAAAACAAAGAATACTCAGGTCAGGGCGTTGTTATGTTATGTTTCATTCATATGTTTTGGTGTGTGTGTGACTGTCTGGCTGTGTGTGTTTGTGTCTTATAGGTGAGCTGAAGGAGATCAAGCAGGACATCTCCAGCCTGCGCTATGAGCTCCTGGAGGAGAAGTCTCAGGCCACCGGAGAACTAGCTGACCTCATCACACAACTCAGTGACAAGTTTGTCAAGAACACCACCAAAAGACCCTGAGAGAGAAGGGGAAGGGGGAGGAAGGTGGAGACCTGAAAATAGACAGAGGGAGAGAAGTGGGAAGAAGGGGATAGAGATGAGAGAAGAGGGGGGGGGAAGAGAGCTGGTGGACAGCGAAAGAGAGAAAGTGGGACAGAGGGAGGTGAGAAGAAGAGATGAAGGGGGGAGAGAGATGGGACGGAATTGAGAGCAAGGGAGGAGAGGAGGAGGGGAGAGAGGCAGGAGAGAGGACTGAAAGAGAGGAAGGAGGCTCTGAGCAGTATGAGGGGTACATAGGGGATTGTTAAGAGTACAATTCTGATGCAGCGAAGAGAGAGGTCACCCCTCCAAAACACATTGCCAAGATACATCAGCTCACCCTACCATGGGAACAGAGAGTGTGAGTGGGAGAGAACAGAAGTTGAAAAAAACACTGTGATGGTATTTTTACCTGAGGTATTGTTAGGGTGTCTGTACCTGAGGTATTGTTGGGGTGTCTGTACCTGAGGTATTGTTGGGGTGTCTGTACCTGAGGTATTGTTGGGGTGTCTGTACCTGAGGTATTGTTAGGGTGTCTGTACCTGAGGTATTGTTAGCGTGTCTGTACATGAGGTATTGTTAGGGTGTCTGTACCTGAGGTATTGTTAGGGTGTCTGTACCTGAGGTATTGTTAGGGTGTCTGTACCTGAGGTATTGTTAGCGTGTCTGTACATGAGGTATTGTTAGGGTGTCTATACCTGAGGTATTGTTAGGGTGTCTGTACCTGAGGTATTGTTAGAGTGTCTGTACCTGAGGTATTGTTAGGATGTCTGTACCTGAGGTATTGTTGGGGTGTCTGTACCTGAGGTATTGTTGGGGTGTCTGTACCTGAGGTATTGTTAGGGTGTCTGTACCTGAGGTATTGTTAGGGTGTCTGTACCTGAGGTATTGTTAGGGTGTCTGTACCTGAGGTATTGTTAGGGTGTCTGTACCTGAGGTATTGTTAGGGTGTCTGTACCTGAGGTATTGTTAGGGTGTCTGTACCTGAGGTATTGTTAGGGTGTCTGTACCTGAGGTATTGTTGGGGTGTCTGTACCTGAGGTATTGTTAGGGTGTCTGTACCTGAGGTATTGTTGGGGTGTCTGTACCTGAGATATTGTTAAGGTGTACCTGAGGTATTGTTAGGGTGTCTGTACCTGAGGTATTGTTGGGGTGTCTGTACCTGAGGTAGGTATTGTTAGGGTGTCTGTACCTGAGGTATTGTTGAGGTATTGTTGGGGTGTCTGTACCTGGGTATTGTTAGGGTGTCTGTACCTGGGTGTCTGTACCTGAGGTACCTGAGGTATTGTTAGGGTGTGTCTGTGTCTGTACCTGAGGTATTGTTAGGGTGTCTGTACCTGAGGTATTGTTGGGGTGTCTGTACCTGAGGTATTGTTAGGGTGTCTGTACCTGAGGTATTGTTAGGGTGTCTGTACCTGAGGTTTTGTTAGGGTGTCTGTACCTGAGGTATTGTTGGGGTGTCTGTACCTGAGGTATTGTTAGGGTGTCTGTACCTGAGGTATTGTTAGGGTGTCTGTACCTGAGGTATTGTTAGGGTGTCTGTACCTGAGGTATTGTTAGGGTGTCTGTACCTGAGGTATTGTTAGGGTGTCTGTACCTGAGGTATTGTTAGGGTGTCTGTACCTGAGGTATTGTTGGGGTGTCTGTACCTGAGGTATTGTTGGGGTGTCTGTACCTGAGGTATTGTTAGGGTGTCTGTACCTGAGGTATTGTTGGGGTGTCTGTACCTGAGGTATTGTTGGGGTGTCTGTACCTGAGGTATTGTTGGGGTGTCTGTACCTGAGGTATTGTTTGGGTGTCTGTACCTGAGGTATTGTTAGGGTGTCTGTACCTGAGGTATTGTTGGGGTGTCTGTACCTGAGGTATTGTTGGGGTGTCTGTACCTGAGGTATTGTTAGGGTGTCTGTACCTGAGGTATTGTTAGGGTGTCTGTACCTGAGGTATTGTTAGGGTGTCTGTACCTGAGGTATTGTTAGGGTGTCTGTACCTGAGGTATTGTTAGGGTGTCTGTACCTGAGGTAGGTGTCTGTACCTGAGGTATTGTTAGGGTGTCTGTACCTGAGGTATTGTTAGGGTGTCTGTACCTGAGGTATTGTTAGGGTGTCTGTACCTGAGGTATTGTTGGGGTGTCTGTACCTGAGGTATTGTTAGGGTGTCTGTACCTGAGGTATTGTTGTGGTGTCTGTACCTGAGGTATTGTTGGGGTGTCTGTACCTGAGGTTTTGTTAGGGTGTCTGTACCTGAGGTATTGTTAGGGTGTCTGTACCTGAGGTATTGTTGGGGTGTCTGTACCTGAGGTATTGTTGGGGTGTCTGTACCTGAGGTATTGTTAGGGTGTCTGTACATGAGGTATTGTTAGGGTGTCTGTACCTGAGGTATTGTTAGGGTGTCTGTACCTGAGGTATTGTTAGGGTGTCTGTACCTGAGGTATTGTTAGGGTGTCTGTACCTGAGGTATTGTTAGGGTGTCTGTACCTGAGGTATTGTTGGGGTGTCTGTATTGTTAGGTTGTCTGTATCTGAGGTATTGTTAGGGTGTCTGTACCTGAGGTATTGTTAGGGTGTCTGTACTGTAGGGTGTCTGTACCTGAGGTATTGTTAGGGTGTCTGTACCTGAGGTATTGTTGGGGTGTCTGTACCTGAGGTATTGTTAGGGTGTCTGTACCTGAGGTATTGTTGTGGTGTCTGTACCTGAGGTATTGTTGGGGTGTCTGTACCTGAGGTTTTGTTAGGGTGTCTGTACCTGAGGTATTGTTAGGGAGTGTTGGGGTGTCTGTACTGTACCTGAGGTTTGTTGGGGTGTCTGTATTGTTGGGGTGTCTGTACCTGAGGTATTGTTGGGGTGTCTGTACCTGAGGTATTGTTGGGTGTGTACCTGAGGTATTGTTAGGGTGTCCTGAGGTATTGTTTGTACCTGAGGTATTGTTAGGGTGTCTGTACCTGAGGTATTGTTGGGGTGTCTGTACCTGAGGTATTGTTAGGGTGTCTGTACCTGAGGTATTGTTAGGGTGTCTGTACCTGAGGTATTGTTAGGGTGTCTGTACCTGAGGTATTGTTGGGGTGTCTGTACCTGAGGTATTGTTAGGGTGTCTGTACCTGAGGTATTGTTAGGGTGTCTGTACCTGAGGTATTGTTAGGGTGTCTGTACCTGAGGTATTGTTGGGGTGTCTGTACCTGAGGTATTGTGCCGTATAGCAGTCCACTGTTTCGGGAAGATAAATATAATGGACATTTTTATAGAGTTGGCAATCTAATTAACACATTGTCCAATGTCCATAGGTTCACAAACACTGGAGGAGTTCAAACACACACACACACATTCAAACACACACACTTGGTAAGCTAATTACTGTATAACTCCTAATAAAGTGCTGATTAAAAAGTGGTCTGTTTATCACATGACAACCTGAACACACTCAGACCACCATCTGCTTACCTGCAGGACTTTGATTGGTTCTCTCATGGGCACCTAGAATATATTGGTTCTAAACTCCAGCTGTTGAGGGCATGTTGGCTTCAGTACACAGTCTGTACTCTGTCTATCTACCCTACCATGCTCTGAATAAATTCACACACCTGGTCGGACAGTGTAGACTGCACACTGTAAATGGTTATTGAAACAACATTTGGAATTTTAAACTCTATCTTTGTTTTGTGTGTGTGCGTGTGCGTGTGCGTTACTTGCGTGCATAAGCGAGAGAGAGAGAGAGAGATAAACTGTATGTGAGTCACTTTGAAGAGTTCAACGAAAATTGTAATTGTTTGTTAAAAACACTTAACATTTTCACTCATAGAAACCAAACGGAATAGAGACTCAATATACTGTATTTTTCAATTGTAGCGAAAAAAAGGGGAAAAATCTTGTATATTTTGATCTTGAATTAAAAGGAATAAACTGGATATTGTTTTGTCTGATTAATTCTGTTTATTAATCAGTCTGTACAACCTGTGATTTTATTGAGCTGAGAAATGTGATGATTGTTCTGTTGTCAGCTCAATTACACGCAGTCAAGCAAGACCGAACCTCTGGCGACCACGTCATTATGTCTGTACACACTGGAAAGGGCACCGCCACACACATACAAATGCGCGCACACACACAACCAAACACCAATACGACACACACTGCGCAAACAGTCTGTTCGTGCATTGTGAAAACAGACACACACACCCAACCTGGGCAAATGTGGCCCGATAGATATTGTGTAGGCCTACACACACACACACACACACTGTATACAGTAATCTACTGATGACACACACAAGCATGACACAGTACACAAATGCACACACACACAGCACACTCATTTATAATCTATTAATAATTGGTCCATTCCACACAATTCAACATGTCACCTAGCAACTCTACATATGCAACTCAAACATCCCACAACAACTATCTGTGCATTCAGACCTTTTCGTTCAGTGTGTGTGTGTAATTGTTTATTTGCGTGAGAACACACAAAGACTCCCCACATGACCTTGTGGGAACAGTGTGTCACAATGTTATGGATCCATGTGTTTACCGAGGATGTCCCATCTTCACTCTGTATTCTTTCAATCTGTAATGACGTCTGAATAGTCTGGAGTTTAACAGGCTGGGGTCATGTACTCCTGTAAAAGTCAGCCTTTAAAGTTAATCCATAAAACGTTAACATATACCTGGCCTTGTATGGTATTTTACTAGACAGGAAGACACAGTTACACAAACACACGTGCGCACATACACACACACACATACACACACACACACAAACACATATCTCTAGCCCAAAGCTGACCAGTCCATTCTCCATAATAACTAAGGTGGTCTTCCCAGCACAAATAAATTACATTTATTTTATATCTTTAGTTCTCTTATTCAACTTCCCTCTGATATCTGTCTGAGCTCCTGGGGTCTTACCCAATTATACTTTGTGTTAAACCTGCCACCCTCTCTTTGGTGTAGTTTGGAAAGTCCCGGAGGCCCAAGGGAAGGATGTGATTCCTCTCTAACTCTCCTCCTTCCCCCTCTATCTCTTTTCACAGAGCAACAACACCCCCTGGCACAGAAGACGGGACTCATTGGATTTGGAGGAGAGATTATACCCCTGTAACACTGCTTCTGCCTGCAAACCATCTAGGGATTTAGACAACTCGACAGACACACACACACACACACACACACCCTTGACTGCTATCAAGAACATTCACCTCACGTACATCTCACACAAATGATGTGTGGATGAGAAAACACACCACTTGGGATTGAAGAACTACGAAATACATTTCTGTTGTAGATTCAGAAAATGTAGCCTGCCTATTTTCACATTTAATAAAAGCAATATTCTAAGGTTATTCCCCTCTATTGTGACAGACTTATAAATAACCTCCAATACCTGGCAGCCAATATCCAATTTCTAGAGAAGTCTTTGTTGCTAGAGTGTCGTCCAGTAGGAATGGGGGGGGACCAATAAGAGTGCCCACACATACACTGACTATACATTAAGGACACATTCCTAATATTGAGTTGCACCCTTTTGCCCTCAGAACAGACTCAATTTGTCGAGGGATGGACTCTACAAGGTGTCAAAAGCGTTCCACAGGCCCATGTTGACTCCAATGCTTCCCACAGAGGTGTCAAGTTAGTTGGATGTCCTTTGGGTGGTGGACCATTCTTGATACACAGGAAACTGTTGAGCATGAAAAACCGAGCAGCGTTGATGTTCTTGACACACTCAAAACTGCACCCACTACCCTACCCCGTTCAAAGGCACTTAAGTATTTTGTCTTGCTGACTGGCACATATACACAATCCATGTTTCAATTGTCTCAAGGCTTTAAAATCCTTATTTAACCTGTCTCCAACCATTCATCTACACGGATTGAAGTGGGTTTAACAAGTGACATCAATAAGGGATCATAGCTTTCACCTGGATTCACCTGGTCAGTCTGTCATGGAAAAGGCATAAGGTTTTGTACACTCAGTCTATATTGACTAAACACATGTATACCCATGCCCTGACTCAAATCAAAGATCCTTATGTGACCTCACACTGGCAAAGCATAAACTCCCTGTCTCTGTCTCTTTTACAGAACATACTGATGGTTTCCAACCTCGTTAGTGTTCTCTTTTCCTCTCTCTCTCAACCCCTCCCCCCTCCTCTCTCTCTCCCCCCTCCCTTCCTCCTCTCTCTCCTCTCTCCCTCCCTCTCTCTCTCCCTCTCTCCCCTCCAACTCTTTCTCCTGTCTCCCTCTCTGCCTCCCTTCTCTCTCTCCTCTCTCCCTCCTCCTCTCTCCCTCTCTCTCGCCATCTTTCTCCTCCCTCCCCCCTCCTCTCTCTCTCCCCCCTCCCTTCCTCCTCTCTCTCCTCTCTCCCTCCCTCTCTCTCTCCTTCCCTCTCTCCCCTCCAACTCTTTCTCCTGTCTCCCTCCCTCCCTCTCTGCCTCCCTTCTCTCTCTCCTCTCTCCCTCCTCCTCTCTCCCTCTCTCTCACCATCTCTCTCGCCATCTTTCTCTCTCCCTCCCTCCCTCCCTCCCTCCCTCCCTCCCTCCCTCCCTCCATCCTCTCTCTCGCCTCTCTCCCTCCCTCACTCTCGCTCCCTCCTCCTCTCTTTCCTCTCTCCCTCCTCCTCTCTCTTTCCTCTCTCTGTCTCCTCTTTTGCTCCCTCTTCTCTCTTTCCCTCTTTACATCTCTCTCTCCTTCCCTCCCTCCCTCCTCTCTCTAGCCTCTCTTCCTCACTCTCACTCCCTCCTCCTCTCTTTCCTCTCTCCCTCCTCCTCTCTCTTTCCTCTCTCCACCTCTCTATATCTTCTCTCTCCCACCCTTTCCCTTCCCCTCCATCTCTCTCTCCTCTCTCCCTCCATCCTCCTCTCTCTCTCCTCCCTCCTCCTCCTCTCTCCTTCTCTCTTTCCCTCTCTCTCTCCTTCCACCTCTCACTCCTCTCTCCCTCCCTCCCTCCTCATCTCTCCCTCCCTCCTCTCTCCCTCCATCTTCATCTCTCTCTTCTATCTCCCTCCTGCCTCCTCTCTCTCACCCTCCCTCCTCCTCTCTCTCTCCCTCACTCCTCTCTCTCTCCTCTCTCCGTCCCTCCTCTCTCTCTCTCCTCTCTCCCCCCTCCTCCACTCTCACCTCTCTCCCTCTTTTCCCTCTCTCTCTCCCTCCATCCATCCATCCATCCACCTCCCTACTTCTCTTTCCCTCCTCTTCTCTCAGGTCTTTGTTTCGTTGTCTCTGTCTGGTGTGTGTGTTCGTGTCTATTTGTGTGTGCGTGCATAAATGTGTTTGTGTGGCGACCCTGGAAGCAGTTCAGCAGCATGTAATTAGCTGTGTGTTTATCTCTTCTCTTCTTAACCAACCAGTGATCCAGCCTAAACCAGCCTGTAATCAACAACAGGGACAGAGTAGACACTCAGCTCTGTTTTTCGTCTGCTACTGGTTTGTCTGTGTTCATTAATGACCGGCCTTGCGGTGTGGTGAGGTGCATGCTAACGAGGTAGCTCTGGTCCGGGGCGCCTCTCACGGCTCACTGGAGCGATCACCTAAACCTCCCCCCGTCCCCCATCTCCGTCCCTGACACCGGCTTCTGATATTACGCAGCAGTTTTAGGAAGCCAAAATGGCAGCTGAGCAAAATATCTTACAAGCAAGTGGATCCTCGTTGTGTTGATTTCACGTTGTAAACAAACGTGTCCCTGGCTAGTGTCGATGTTAGCAGGTTAATTGAAAAGGTTAGGGCAAGGAGAGCTGATCCGAGATCAGCTCTTATGGGAGATGGCTGCCATCTCTTACGGCTTGATGGAACCAAAAATAAAAAGATATCTGGGTGAATGCAGTGTACAATCCACTCTGCTTGTGACATGCTGTACACTGTATATATGAACCAATGTGGTTAAATGCTGTGGAACAGAAACACTCCTATGAGTTCAAGAATAAATCCACTTTTAGAACCAAATAGTCTGGAATGGATGGGATTACCATACAGCACTGTGGGAAATGTTGAAAAATGATTTTAAAAGTATTTTAAAGAAACAGAAACGTCTAGTTGTTTCTAGTGAAGTCCCAGAGTCTGTCCATTTAGAGATGTGTTAGTAGAAACAGAAACGTCTAGTTGTTTCTAGTGAAGTCCCAGAGTCTGTCCATTTAGAGATGTGTTAGTAGAAACAGAAACGTCTAGTTGTTTCTAGTGAAGTCCCAGAGTGTGTCCATTTAGAGATGTGTTAGTAGAAACAGAAACGTCTAGTTGTTTCTAGTGAAGTCCCAGAGTGTGTCCATTTAGAGATGTGTTAGTAGAAACAGAAACGTCTAGTTGTTTCTAGTGAAGTCCCAGAGTCTGTCCATTTAGAGATGTGTTAGTAGAAACAGAAACGTCTAGTTGTTTCTAGTGAAGTCCCAGAGTGTGTCCATTTAGAGATGTGTTAGTAGAAACAGAAACGTCTAGTTGTTTCTAGTGAAGTCCCAGAGTGTGTCCATTTAGAGATGTGTTAGTAGAAACAGAAACGTCTAGTTGTTTCTAGTGAAGTCCCAGAGTGTGTCCATTTAGAGATGTGTTAGTAGAAACAGAAACGTCTAGTTGTTTCTAGTGAAGTCCCAGAGTGTGTCCATTTAGAGATGTGTTAGTAGAAACAGAAACGTCTAGTTGTTTCTAGTGAAGTCCCAGAGTGTGTCCATTTAGAGATGTGTTAGTAGAAACAGAAACGTCTAGTTGTTTCTAGTGAAGTCCCAGAGTCTGTCCATTTAGAGATGTGTTAGTAGAAACAGAAACGTCTAGTTGTTTCTAGTGAAGTCCCAGAGTGTGTCCATTTAGAGATGTGTTAGTAGAAACAGAAACGTCTAGTTGTTTCTAGTGAAGTCCCAGAGTGTGTCCATTTAGAGATGTGTTAGTAGAAACAGAAACGTCTAGTTGTTTCTAGTGAAGTCCCAGAGTGTGTCCATTTAGAGATGTGTTAGTAGAAACAGAAACGTCTAGTTGTTTCTAGTGAAGTCCCAGAGTGTGTCCATTTAGAGATGTGTTAGTAGAAACAGAAACGTCTAGTTGTTTCTAGTGAAGTCCCAGAGTGTGTCCATTTAGAGATGTGTTAGTAGAAACAGAAACGTCTAGTTGTTTCTAGTGAAGTCCCAGAGTCTGTCCATTTAGAGATGTGTTAGTAGAAACAGAAACGTCTAGTTGTTTCTAGTGAAGTCCCAGAGTGTGTCCATTTAGAGATGTGTTAGTAGAAACAGAAACGTCTAGTTGTTTCTAGTGAAGTCCCAGAGTGTGTCCATTTAGAGATGTGTTAGTAGAAACAGAAACGTCTAGTTGTTTCTAGTGAAGTCCCAGAGTCTGTCCATTTAGAGATGTGTTAGTAGAAACAGAAACGTCTAGTTGTTTCTAGTGAAGTCCCAGAGTCTGTCCATTTAGAGATGTGTTAGTAGAAACAGAAACGTCTAGTTGTTTCTAGTGAAGTCCCAGAGTCTGTCCATTTAGAGATGTGTTAGTAGAAACAGAAACGTCTAGTTGTTTCTAGTGAAGTCCCAGAGTGTGTCCATTTAGAGATGTGTTAGTAGAAACAGAAACGTCTAGTTGTTTCTAGTGAAGTCCCAGAGTGTGTCCATTTAGAGATGTGTTAGTAGAAACAGAAACGTCTAGTTGTTTCTAGTGAAGTCCCAGAGTCTGTCCATTTAGAGATGTGTTAGTAGAAACAGAAACGTCTAGTTGTTTCTAGTGAAGTCCCAGAGTGTGTCCATTTAGAGATGTGTTAGTAGAAACAGAAACGTCTAGTTGTTTCTAGTGAAGTCCCAGAGTGTGTCCATTTAGAGATGTGTTAGTAGAAACAGAAACGTCTAGTTGTTTCTAGTGAAGTCCCAGAGTGTGTCCATTTAGAGATGTGTTAGTAGAAACAGAAACGTCTAGTTGTTTCTAGTGAAGTCCCAGAGTCTGTCCATTTAGAG